>NW_008615241.1:0-702 GCF_000691845.1 Merops nubicus | reverse complement strand
CGGTATGAAGTGCTGTTGGAATCACCCCTGTGTCAACCTTAATTCAGGGGCTTGGGGTTCAGCCCCCAGCATTTCAGTCACTTTTCTTTATTTGAGTTGAGTTGAGAAAGTGGCTGGTTCTTTGTCACTGTGTCACTTGAGCTCACTTCTCCCGTGAAGAAATGGCTCTGGAGCAGTGGGGAGAGGTCACTAGCTGTCCTCACAGCACCTGCAGGCAGCATTAAATAAGCTGCCAGATGTCAGACGGGCTCCGCTGTGCCAGGTGCTTTCGGTTGTCACCCCAGGGGTGACTTGTTCGAGTGTCTGGCCAGTGTGCTCTTACAGACATCACAGGTGGCACCAGTGAGCTCAGGAGAAGATGCTGTGTGTGGTCACGCCTTTCTCCCGCAGCTTTGGCAACCTAAACCAGCAAGTGCAGCTTTCTCCCTTCAGTTCACAGAATGGGTTGGGTTGGGAGGGACCTTATAGGCCAACCCCGCTGCTACGGGCGGGGACACCTCTCACTAGACAGGTTGGTCAAAGCCCCCTCTGGCCTGCTCTTGAACGCGTCCAATGATGCATATCCACAGCTTCCCTGGGTAGCGGCTGATGACTTTGAAATGCTGTAGTTAAGCAGCAACGGTATCGAACTTCTTTTTTTAAATACAGATATTCCTAACCGTGTGTTTGTCACCCATGCCGACCCACGGCCACCCCAGCACG
>NW_008615240.1:9370-11147 GCF_000691845.1 Merops nubicus | reverse complement strand
CAGGTGCCCTGATTCCCTTTTTCTAGTCACTAGCTTCTAGGAGGATCTATTCCATAATGTTTGCAGGCACAGAGGTGAGGATTTCAGGGCAGTACTTCCCAGGGATGTCCTACTCTTTTAGAAGGGCCATCAGATGCCATGCATCCACGTCATGCAAGATTGATTTAGTTATATAAATACAGCCATGAAAAATGAATATTAAGTATAGATTTGTGTCCTGTATTCTAATGCAGGTACTCTCAGTCCATCAGTTTTGGCATATCTGAAGAGCCTGACAGCTTGAAGTGTACTGTGGTTTATGGTTGTGGCTTTTGTCCCATGCTTCTAAAGTGTTGCTGTAGTCTAGCCCTGATGTGGCTGAAAAGCAAGGAGTAGATGTGTTGCCTTACTCAGCATGGTGGTCCTGGGAACTTGGAAGACTGAGTTTCACTTCTGTGTATCTTTGAGGAGTTTTAGCAAACTTTGGCAGTTCATGTAGCAACTGCTTGTGTCTCGACCTGTTGCAGAATGAGAAGAGGCTGGCTGCCCTGGCTGGAAGCAGTATTTCAGCATAAGTACCTTGCAGAGTTAACAGCATTCATGTACTGAAAAGAGGAGGCCATTATGTACCCAAGATACATCCTGTTACATGTAGTCTGCATCAGAAAAGCAGAAACAGTGATTGCTAAAGTCTTTTATTTGGAGAAATCCTGAGTGTGGATACTTTGTGTCATTAGACTTCAAAAAATTTTGTAAGGTGACCCAGTCCTAAAATTTTAGTCAATCGCCATTAGCTTCAATTATAGTTTGCTAGAGTAAAGCTTAAATAAAAAGTTCAGGAATTGTTCCAGTAAAGAACAAATAACTGAAAAAAAACTTGTTTACTCCTCATTCCTCTGTTCAGCATGTATCTGGGAAGGAAATAAATCTGCTGTGCACCGCAGGGTAAAGTATATTAATCAGCCAGTTATCTTGTTAAGGGAAAGTAAATGACTTGCTGTGCTTACAGAATACATTCAGTGCACAAACTTTGCAGTGCTGTCAGCAATCCGATACTGACTGTCAGCCATCAGAAGCTGCTACAGAAGTTAAAATAGTGAAGGAGTGCAACAAACAGTGTAGCAACACAAACACAAGTCCATATTATCTAGTGTGGCTGAGAGCCAGCTGCAAATCTGTGTTATTCAGGTGTACCCTTTGGCAGGCATTCGTCCACTGAGGCAAGGGTGTTCTGCTCTTCCCTCAGCAGCAATGGGCAGTCTACAACATCCCATTCAGTGTCAGACTATTACTTTGTATGATAGTTGCAACACCACCAACAAGAAAACTCAACCAAAAAAAGATATTCCACGGGGATAGACTATTTTTTGTCTATTTCTGATCACTTATTTTCACTCTTACAGGAGTGCAAATGGTGTTGTTGTTGAGAAAACACATGCAGAAAGATGCGGCAGTGCTAAGGTGTCACTGTGTTTGTTTGTTTTTCCTTTTTTTTTTCTTTTTTTTTCTTTTTTTCTTTTTTTTTTTCTTTATTACGTGTAGCTTAAAATGGGGCACATAAAGAGACAATTAGGTGTAGAAAGAACCCAGTTACTCCATTCGTCACTCTGAGACAGCCAGACACAAGCTGCCGAGTGTACAGGAGCCATGAACCCCATGCAGGGAGACTCTCTGCCAAGCAGGGTGCATCAGTCAGCCAGGCTCAGAGCTCAAGTCTTCCTGTCCCTCTTTAGTAGATATAGCTGTAATCTTAAACAGGGGATGGCACACTTGGGCACAGCAGTTGTCTTTACATGAA
>NW_008615240.1:5953-9339 GCF_000691845.1 Merops nubicus | reverse complement strand
CTTTCCCCTTCCTTTAATGCTGTTTCTGTTTCTTTGAATTTAAGAAGCAGGCAAGGGGAGCTGAAACAAAACTCCTCAAAAGATAGCAATGGGTCAGCTCTAATTAGTGTGAGTCTGAAGGAAGCCATATATTAAAACATTCATGATTTTAGAATTGCCATATGTGTTTCTTAGATGTACTATTATTTTTTAATAGGTTCCAAAGTGTAAAAGGAGACCACTCTTTCTTCCCTGAGGTACTTGGCATATGCAGGGAAACTCTGCTACCCTGTCAGAAAGATGTATGTAGGCTTTACTGCCTTGTTAGACAGGTATTTGTAGGTTTAAGTGGTGGCTTGACTTTGAGACGTGAAGCTAAGTGCTCTCATCTTTCAGGGAACTCTAAGGATCTAAGTCAAGTAGGTGATTAAAGAGATGTAGGTGCCTAACTTACAGATGGGTATTTTAGAAGCAGCTCTGCAGTTTCTCTGACCCTTGGAGGTCATCTGTCAGATCAGTCAGAAGTGAGAGCAGAAGCTGGGTCTGCTGGGAATCCCCATCCCAAGCCTCCACCTGCAGGAACAGCTTATCATTAACAGCAGAGCTGTGATAATTCTCCTTTGTTTCGTCTCACAGTTTTAAAATCTAAATGGCTATTGAATAGCTAAAGTACATGCTGTTATACTGATGTTAAAAGACAGAGGTTTTAAGTCAAGTAGTCTATATTTGAAGAAGAGACTTTTTTTTTTTTTGGCTTGAAACCCTGTATATAGTAATTTTTAGCCAGCAAAAGGTTCCCCATTGTTTGCTTTGTATACTTATTCACTTAGAATATTTGGATTCCTCATTGATAAGGTTTGTATCACCCTCTGAATCTCTTCCATGGCACTTTAAGACAAGCTGCTACTAGAATGTGAAACAAAGGTTTGTTTAGAGCTCTCTTCAGCCCAACACTTAGACTGGGGAAATAGCTGGCATATTCACATCAATCCAAGCTGTGTCAAGGCTAATTCTCACCTTCAAGAAATAGCTCACTTTTCTTTTGTATATATATACATATATATATATATATATTTGTATGCATATGTGTTCCAGTTCACACATATAGAAGAACAGGGGATAAGTAATTTATCATCTTTTGTAGTGTCAATTATAAACACCCTGGTTAAATGAGCTATGGTGATTAATGATCTTATAAACTCTTGTACAATGTCAATAGTAAAAAGAGAATTGCAGCTCTTGTTTCAGCAAGAGGCATCCATGCCATTTTCTTCTGATAGATTGTTATCCTTGTGTCTCAGAGTTCAGAAGTAGAAAGGAGAAGAGGGTATGTCACCTATTTGTTTGACTATTGGAAACCCCTCCCCCTGTTTTCTCACACATTTCCTCAGATGGACACAATAGAACCAGTACCTAGCAATAACAATAAAAATAAAGTTACAATTGCATTTTAGCTGGAAATGTTTATACTTTGTTGTTCCTGGAAGATGATAATAATGCAGCATTCTGCTCATACTGTTACAAAAAAGAGTCAAGGGTGAAGACCTTAAAAGATGCTCCAAGGTGTTTTTTCCTCTCATTAAGCTGTTTTGAAAATTCCAGTCAACTTGGTGCAGTCTGGTCTGTGCCAAAGGAAACAGATTTGCTCTTGAGAAGTGCTATTATCAGCTGGAGGGATAAGTCGTAAGACAGGTTTAATTTAACTCCATCTAGAGTGGTGCAAATTTCACCAAAGATGGTGAGATTATCCCAGCCTTTCCCTCAAGCTGGTGGCAGCATTTTAACAAGAGAACCTGAAGCGTCTCATGCAGTGCTACTGTTGCCACACTGCGAAAGAGTTTCAGTGCTCTGTTTCAAACCTGAATTAATTTACCCAATAAAACCCCTCACATTGGGCAGCTAAAGGAGGGTCTAGGTGCCGAAGAAAAGGCAAGCTATTCTAGGGAACTGCATGCTTGCAAATGTGTTTGCTGATGGACGTGGAACAGACAAAAAAGACCATGAGCTTTTGAAAAGTGTTTATTGGGAAAGTTTATACTTCATATTTCTCACATTGCTGGAAGCAACTTTCTTCTATTGTTATAAAATCCATGAAGGTTACCGTATGCTAATTTTTTTCTACATCTCATAAAACTTCTAATCATAGATGTCCTGAGCCAACAGCTATTGTGTTAGATGTACATATGAACACAAACATATGTGCAGCTTTTACAGGTAAAATTATTATAATAAGATGTGAATGTCTATGTATGTATTTAATCCAAATTTCAGTGTCCTGTTTAACACTTCTGAAAGGGATTGCAGCCCCTTAAGAATGCTTTGCTGCTGCATGGCAAAATGGCTCTGCAGCTCAGCATAGTGCTGGAGTTTTGGTTATGACGCCAATAAACAAGAAACCCCCTGGGGCATGGTGTCATAATTTGTTTTCCTCACCAAAGCCAGGGTGAACTGTAGTGTGCTTACAGAGTTACTGTGTTGCATTCTCCACCTTACGAATTAAAGTACGGATTTTTGGCTAGGTTAAATGTTTTGAGGTTTGCCACCGTGCACTACATTGCACACTTTTGCTCTACAACTTTATCTTGTTTGTTTTTTAATTTAGCCCAGTTGCTGGAGGCAGGAGCTAGCATAAATGAAATTTACTCTGAGTCAAAGGCTTTGGGATTTTCTGTGCGTGGGTTTTTTTAATAATTTGTGTGACTGAAAGCTTTTGTTGCACAATTGGGTTTTTGTGGTTCTAGTGGAGAAAGCTGTTGATATTGCTGCTATGCCAGGTAAATTTGTTGAATTATCTACTTGGAAAGACAAGCTGATAAAAATGATGAAGCTGGGTCTTCATGGCCTATTTCTGCTATAAATACATCTTAACTAAATGTATGGCTCAGAACAATGCCCTGGGCTGACTAACAAGATGGGTCATTTCAGGAGTCTCCTGGTGTCATGGTGAGGGAGAAGATGACATAAAATGGAGTCACATCTTTAGAGCTAATACCAGGTGCTGTGGTCTATCCCTGCATTGGTGACTGCCTTCCGCTCCTTGTCAAAGCAGTGGAGTGCCTTGGTGTCACTTTGGGAATGTTTCTGACAGTGCTGATGGTCCCTTTGGCAAGGGGAACCAAGCAAATTGGGCTGTGCTGGTCAGCAGTAATAGCTTCCTTTGAAATATGATTCTTCTGGCAAAAGTGATTCTTCTTGCTGAAGACTGAGCGAACTCATGGCCACTGGGTTCTGAATAATCAATTTAAATTTGCTAAACACCAGCCAGTCCTTTGGAGAAAAAAAATATTTTTTCTCAATTTGCTGTGGAGCAAGCAGGCTGGGAGAATGCTGGCTGAGACAGCAACTAGCTAAATTTAGGAGAAAGCACCATTTACCTCCTTACCCTGCTGTTTCCCCTTCCCCCCTCT
>NW_008615240.1:0-5940 GCF_000691845.1 Merops nubicus | reverse complement strand
CCCCAATTAATGGGTGAGAGATTTAGGGATGCAGAACCCTATTGTCATGGATGAGCCTAAACGCAGGCCTGTGGGCTCCTCAGAGCTCCCCTGGAAAACAAATATAAGACAGGAAAGGCTGTTCTAAAAATAATGTGGTGTCTTATTTACACAATTTCTACAGTAGGTATTCACAGAGGTGCTGAAATTCTCTTTGGAATGCCTGAAATTTAACTGTAACCCTTAATCTGAGTCCTCCCGGTATGCCTTATATACACAAAATGAATGTGCCCTCATCTCTCCACTGTCAGCTTGGCTTGTCATAAACCAGTGAAGCACTTTGCTTTGGTACCAGCCTGGACCTGATCCAAAGGTATGCATGTTCCTCTTACTGGTGCAAGCTTAACAGCATGGAGGTACAGAGAGTTCCGATGGATCCTCCTTCACCTCCTCAAGAAGAGTAGTGCCTCACAGCATGGTTGTGACTTGAAGTTCCTTTCATTTCAAGAGCATGTAACTCTGGCAAGATGTATGTTGTGATTGCACAAGGACACAGGGCAATGTGAGGGGACAAAGTCTGGGACAAGCCAAAGAAAGGCATCTCACACATGCTCTAATGGATTTTGACTTATTCCTGCCCCATAGTAGGAGGATTTCAGGTAGCTTTTTCTCCAACATATATACAGTCACCAACAGAAATAAATGTTTACTGACTTCTAATTTGGGCAAAATAGTGGTAACTGACTTCGGATAAACACCAAACAGATCAGCTTACTCTCTGGGTTTTGAATTACTGCTACACTGCTGATCATCATTGCTGACCCATGATTGTCTTGTCAGTGTCAGGACACCTTCTGTCTGGCCCCATTGGGTTCTCAGACATTTTAAGGAATGCACATGCATTTTATTTGTTTCCAAATCAAAAAAGCAACACATATCCATCTTCTGGGGGTACTAATTTATGCACTGCAACTGAAAGCTACTCTGAATGCAGCTCACACATTAAACAACCCCCCCGGTCATTCTACATGTTCTATGCAGCATCTGATAGCTGGCTATTTATAAGATACCTGCATATAACATACATTGCACACCTTGTCTGTCCTTTGAATATGGCTAGAGTATTGTAGAAGCCAAATTTTTTTCTTTATTAATTTGTGCTGATTTATTTTTCCCTGGGTATTCCTGATTTCTTGTGTGTAGAGATAAAAGTACTTGCTGCAAGCAATGCATTTTTGGTGGTAGTATCACATGTACCTTGTGACTGACTTAGATTTACTTTGGTGGTTGCTGTTTTAAAATTAATTGAAATTAATTGGTTTTTGTTGTTCTTGTTGTTTACATTTTTGCATCCTGGGGCAAAATGCTGGAAATTCTAGAAATGCCCACCTGTGAGTATAAACTTCTGCTGATGAGGGAAGAAGTATCCAGAGTTTTCTTATAATGTTTTGCTGACATATGGTGCTTCTAACCCAGTGACAAATTAATTGACTAGATGTAAAAGAGATGGACAGTGCTTAGCAAGAAAGGACAAGATATGCATTATAAGACAGCTGGTTCTGCCTCTGTTGTGTTATGGAGACAATATACATTGGATAGCTAACGAGTCTCTGTTGCATAAGATAGATTCTCCTTATAACAGAATTGCATGCTTTGTCTCTAAATGGGGTTATTATACACACCATTGCACAATGTTTGAAGAGCTTGGTTGGCCCTTGTAGAGGGTTAGAAGAGAAATAAATTGGAAAACAATTGCACATAAGACCTTCAATCCATCAACTGCTCCATATTTATCCAAATTACCATTACACTCTTCCAAAATACAAAACGGTGATACATTCAGAGGTGGAATGTTAATACTGACCAGCCAGATCTTGACAAGGCAGATTTCTCTTTTGCTGTTGTTTCTAACTTGCAGTAAAATCTTGCTTCCACAGAAAGAAAAGGTAGCAGTGGAAATCACTTGTAGAGAACTACTCTCTGCTGGGAATGAAATATCAATTTAATATTTGCCTATGCCAACTTCAGTCTGAGTCCTGAAAGGTTTTCGTTTTTACAGAGATAAACTGTGAACAACTTGATTTATAGGGAACACTTCCTCAGAAATATTCAGGGTTTAAGGGCAATTCTTAGAAAAGTAATTTATGATTTTAGTGCTTCCATTTTTAGGTGCCAATTTGTGACCATTATAGTCACAAAATTATAATTTTCAGAAAATGTTGAGGTATAAAAACTGTGGAGTCCTTATGCTCTTGGAAAGTGGACACTTAGAATTTTACATCCTAAAAGTAACAAGCCACTTTTGAGAATCCTGGCTCAACCACTGAGCAAGGCCAAATGTAGCAATCCTAGATGATGTGATGGCCTCATTTTCCACACTGATGGAAGAGTTCTGTGGTAAGAATTGTAGACAGAGCTTATAAAAAGGACTGCAAAAAAGGAGTTTGTCAAAGCCAGTATAACAATCACTTACCCCACCTCCTGCTTAGCATTTTTGTCTTCCTTAGTATAATCTGCTAGTCTAACTTCCAGTCAAATAACCCTAATTAATTCCAGCTCTCCAGCTACCAGACAAGGATGGGATCTTGCTAAATAATATTAAATAATAATAATCTTAGTCTGACAGGGTAGATACTAAAAATATTGTAGTGTGCAAAGCTATGAGGGTGGCTTTGTTCAGAAATTTATCAGAAAAAAATCAGAATAAAAACAAGTACCTCTCAAACCATGGCTGAAAGCAGCATTTCAATACATAAAGCTGTAAGTGGGTCCATGGTGTGGTTTCTGCTTGGGCATGACAAATATACTGTTCCAGCATGGAGGAAGAGGAGACACATGACAAAGAAAAATTACTTGGTGGTAATTGTGCTAGTCATAGTTGTTGCTGTTTATACTTACTTTCCCTTTCCCAGGACCCCTGCTGTTAAACCGAAAGGTTATATGTGTGTGTGTGTGTGTGTGTGTGTGTGTACATGGGCTTTGCAGGATTTTCTTTGAAATAAGAAGTTATTTTTTTGTACAGTCCTTCCCTGACATTTCTGTAGCCTGCTCACATCCTGTTGGGTGAAGCTGTGATCCTTAATGTAAAGCAATGTGCCTCATAAGACGAAAGATTGCAATAAGCACAGTTACTAGTAATTAATTTCCCACCCCTGGATACCCTTCCAGTGACTCTTCTATATTCTCTGTGGTAGAGCACGCTCACTGATGACAGGGTTTGAGAGTATTTCATTTGTGGTTCGAAGTAGCTGGATGTTTCTCTTAATGAGCTCTCCCACTGCTATCACAACAACTTTAAACACCTTATGGCGAGTCAGGAAAGACTGACACACAGGCAGATTTGTTGCTGCAAATATCTTCCTGATTGAGTTGCATTTTTCAGTGAGGCTGATTTCATCACAGTTTGTGCTGCTGCCATAGTGGTTTTATAAGAGGTCTTCCTCTTGCCTTTCTCTCAGGAAAAAGAGAAGCTGTATGTGGGACTGAAGCACGTCCTGGCCCGGCGGTCTGGGCCTGAAGCCGCAGAACAGTTGCAGCTCTACCGGCGCACTCTCCAAGGGAAAACTAAACAGCTCAAAGTAAGCGGTGACCTGTACCCGGCTGGGGGGCGGCTCTGCTGCCGCAACAACTTCACGGCTGATCCTGGGGAGCGGGGCTTCAGGAAGGTTTTCGATGAACAGGGTGCATGCCTTACTATATTAGATGAGGAAAATAAGTTCAATACTGCATCTCCCAGAGGGAGAACCAATAGCAGCACCAGAAGTTTTTTTTTCACATTATGCTAGCTTTTTTTTTTTTTTATTAAAAAAGAGGAAAATCTTATTAGAATATGAGCGTGCAGCATAATGCTGTGAATGTTTTTTGTGCATGGGCATTCTGGGACACAGTTTCTCATTAAGCTTATTCTCTCCTTTGCTTTCTTGGATTGTTAAGGTCTTTAATAAGCAAATAAAACCCTTTTTGCTTTCTTTTTAACAAACTAATGGGGTTATATTGTGAATACAGTCAAATTTTTGTTATTTCTCTTGCGATGTGTACACATATATTAGACTTGCAACTTTCATAGGGGTGACAGGAGTAACCTGTCCTAACGCCTTGTCACTAGAAGGGAGGATCTCCTAGTTCTGAAGGAATTGTGGGAAAATTTAAAAGCAGGATATTAAAAAGTGATTCTTTGATAGAATAAGCTGAACTTCCCTTGTTCTTGCCTGCAAGAAAGATCAGTCTCCCCAGGAGTTCATCTACTTCTACAGCTCGTCTCTTTGTTGAAGTCATCATCTCTTGTTCACTGCATCATAATCACGTCTGTACTAACTATGAGGAAAAAAATGCAGGAGCAGATGGGCCCTTAGGAAACAAAGAGGCTGTTATGCAAATCTTAGCTTTCCATGGAGAAGAAAAACAATGAAGAAAATGTAAAATAGAAGCCAAAGTTTAGCTAAACTGAATGTGATTTTAAATTTTCCATACGGTTTCCATTTGTCCTTAATGCAGTCAATTGCTACTGCGTATTTCAGACACAGTATGCTGTAGTGTACTGGCATGAGTGCCATTTTGTGGTGCCAGGTCAAGCCATGCTCCTTCTTAAAGAAGGAAAACACACTATGCACGATCCTACTTTCTTTAAAGTTTACTGAATCACTTGAAAATGGCATTGTATTAATATTTACACTGCCTGGTACTACTTTGCCTAGGTGGTTTGGATTACTTCATGTAACAAAGTGGGCCCTTGTGTATAAAACTCATTATTATTAAATAAATGCCTGTTTTATTATTTTTGAGACCTTCCTTTAGGGTTTTCACCCAGATTTGTGCCCCAGAATATTAAAAGATAATATATGTCAAATTAATACCATTCCCATAATGCTTGGAGCGTATTTTACATGTTTTATTATGCTTAAATGGCATAGCCTTAATTTTGCTTAGATGAGCAGAGGTTATCAAATGAAACATCGTGACAGAAGATGAGATCTGGTGAAAAAGGTGACGTCTTATATTCTCAAAAGTGAAAGGAAAAAGTGCTTGTAAAACTATTAATGTATGCGTAATAGAAACAAACATCCCCTGATAATACTTTTTGCCTTTTGTTTGTTAGGTTTTGTCCTCAGAATTGAATATGTATGAATCCCAGAGCCAAGAATACAAATATGAAATTGAAAGACTTGGCAACGAGCTTCAGAATGTGAAAAAGAAATACCTGGCTCAGAAACGCAAGGAGCAACAGGCCAAGTATGGGAAAATAACAGCTTTGTCTACACAACTTTCTGTGTAAATTAGACTTTTTTTCAAACCCTGCTTTACCCTTTTGAGCAGAACGTGGCCAAATTTGACAGAGGTGATATAATATTATTGCTTAATATTCCTGAATGTTATCCTTCATATTACTTCACTCTGGTCTAGTTTTACCATGATCTATGGCCAGGACAAGAACATCCAGTAGAGATGTTGCTGACATGTTCAGCAGTTCACTTAAATTATTCATACAAATGAGATGATGCCCAGAGGACATAGATTGGTGTCTGGTTTCTCACATCAAATCATAGAATAGTTTGCATTGGAATGGACCTTTAAAGATCCTCTAGTCCAATACCCCCTGCAGTGAGCAGGGACATCTTCAACTGCATGAGGTTACTCAGAGCTGGGTCCAATGTGACCTTGAACATTTCCAGGGATGGGACTTCTACAGCCTTTCTGGGCAATCTATGCCAACGTTCTACCACCTTCCTTGTAAAAAATTTCTTCCTTATATCTAGTCTAAAAAGTCATTTAGACCCTCTTTTAATTCAAAGCCATTATTCCTTGTCCTATCACAACAGGTTCTTCTAAAAAGTCTGTCCTTATCTTTCTTATAAACACTCTTTAAGTACAGAAAGGCTGCAATAAAGTTGCCCCCGAGACCCTCTCCTCTCCTGGCTGAACAACCCCAAATCTTTCAGTGTTCCATCCCTCTGATCATTTTTG
>NW_008615239.1:0-492 GCF_000691845.1 Merops nubicus | reverse complement strand
GGACCCAGCCCTTGGCCTTGTTAAACCCCATACATTTGTCCTTGTCCCATTGATCCAACCTGTCCAGACCCCTCTGCAGAGCCTCCTGACCCTTGAGCAGCCCAACCCTCCTGCTCCATTTGGTGTCACATGGGGATGCAGAGGGACAAGAGGAGTAGCAGAGGGGATGCAGGAGGAAAAGCAGCAGCAGTCTTTAGTTGACTAAATATACTCAAACTAAACTTCCTCAAAACTATAGCCCCTCAGACCAGCCTCTTTTCAGGCAGCCTTGCTCCCCTGGCTCCTCTAGAGATGGCTCTGGTTCTGCCATGTAGCAGACATCTGCTGTAGGCTGACAGTCCCCTGCCTCCCCCAGAGCTCTCCACTCAGGGAACCGTGGTGGTGATCACTGACCTCAAGCAGAGCTGACTGCCCAGGCCAGGAAAACAGAGCCAGGAGAAAAGGGAAAGAAACCAAATAGAAGGAAAAGAATAATTGAGACTCACTGCAGCC
>NW_008615238.1:0-2139 GCF_000691845.1 Merops nubicus | reverse complement strand
GTGTGTGTGTGTGTGTGTGTGTGTCGCAGGCCCAGCTCCCCTCCTGCGTCCCGTTATAACAACCTCTTGTGCTGCCCTTTGGGTGGAAGGTGCTCTTGTTAAAGGCGAAACAACCGGCTGGGGGTCGTCTGGGGTTCTCCCCCTTCCTGCCCCCCGGTTTTGTGCCATGGGGCAGCTCCCGGGCGGGCAGTTTGTCGGGGTGTCCTTTCACAGGGTGGTTTCGGTTTTACTGCTTCCCACACCACTAGGATCCAAAGGTCGTGGTGAGACACTCGTTTATATCTAATAGTATGATACGGGGCTGTTGTTTTACACCGTTGCTTACACCTCAGGCTGAGAACAGAGCCTCGTGGTTATTTGTATGATGATATGACTCAGATATCTGAGTAGGATTCTGTATGTTGAGAATATGGGAAAGTTTGCCAAGTTTGGTGGTGGGTAGGTGAGTGTGCACTCGTTACCATCCCCACCGACTTTGTGGGAGAACTTCATAGGATTAAAAGTTCCTGTGTGAGTCGTGCTGCAGAATTTGAGCTTGTGTCAGTATGAAAGTTTACAAGAAAGAGGGGAAAATGTGAAGATTACAGTGAGCTTTATGTGGCTGGCTGGATATGATACAAGTTGTGTATGTTGAGATCTGACACTACAGCTCTAAGCCATAAGATGTATTTCCCAAAATATCCCTAGCTATCTATTGAAGTGCTGTGCTTTTAAGGTTTTCTTTCCTCCTCGTTGTTACCAGTCCTTTGAAAATGAATTCTTCTTCTTGTAATAGATATATGTAGTTAGCTCACTTCTCAGCACTCCTTCTACATGTGTTGCATTATATTACTTGGCATGTAGTTAAAATCTGTATTGGTGTGCACGTGGAGAAGGGGCTGACTTAATGTAGCCTATGAAACTTTCATTCTGACCTTTCCAGATGTCTCAGTGATGACCTTGCTATTTGTGTAAGTTTTCCAGGCAGGAGGTGGCACAAGGTTTAGTTAAGGCTGATTTAACTCCTGAGGGGGGGTGGTGGTAGGCTGGGAGTACAGACTGGAACCGGTTCCTCTTGTTCTCTGCCATTAGCATTCTTGCAATTCCTCTTCCAAACCCACCTGGGTGGAGGTCTTATCAAAAGGTTGAAACCCAGGAGGGCAGAGAAGAGGCTAAGCCCCTCTTTGAACACTTGCACAGCAGGTAAGCAGCTTGCCTGAAATCTAAGGGAAAGGACCAGTCCCAAATCCGTGCCTTTCCTCTTCCCACTGAGTGGGAGCCAGGACTGTGCTGTCCTTGATGCTGTATGCTGTATTGATGACCCTGCTGGCTTTTTGGCTTTTGGTTTTTTTCTAGTTTTTAACATAAATGAGCTGTTGGTCTGTTCCTCAGTCTCTGAGCTGAAGGATGACTCCTGTTCATCTGATCTTTTCCTTCTGCAAGTCCAACCTAGGTGGCTGGATGCAGGAGTTCAACCTCGTGGGCCACTGAAGGTAGCAGCCTTGCTTCTGACACCAAAGCCTCTCCCAAGGAAATGTGGCCCCTGCTTCTGGGAGGTGTTCTGGCATCTAAGTGTGATTTTTGCCACTGGTGTGCTATAGATCTTCAGTGTGCTGCCTAAAAGAGCATGCCAATTTAGCCTCAAATCCAGCAGCTTGCTGAGAGGACGCTGAGTAGATCTAAGCCTGGCAGTGATGTGTCTGTAAACAAAGAAATTATTTGTTAAAGTTGTTTTTCCACAAGTTTTATTCCAGTGTCTTCAGACAAATATATGCAGTAATGCTAGGTGGAGCTAACTTTGGTAAGTGGAATGATTCTGAGTTCCCTGTGTGGGTTTCTTCATTGTTAGAACAGGAATTCCAAAAAGAAAATAAACACAGGGAGATGTAAACTGTGTTTTTAAAATTCTTCAGGACTGAATAAAATAATAGTACTGCTGGGGAAATGTGCAAACAGTAATTTTTTTGTATTCCCCTATGAACTCTTTAAGTTTTTATTAAGAATGTGGCTAGAGCCATGAAGTTGTTGTGTGACTGAGCTGAGTGAGTATTCTACATGCTTTTGAGGGTATTGGGTTTTATGGGCTTTAAATTTGATTTAAAATTTAAGTCTTCTGGTTAGGACTTATATTGCATATAAAAATATTATTATAATATATTA
>NW_008615237.1:0-12224 GCF_000691845.1 Merops nubicus | reverse complement strand
GTGATGTTTCCCCTTTTCCAGTCAGTGCCAATCAATGGCAGAGACATGAGATGTGTGTCTTCTAACCTCTGCAGTACTGGGTTGTATTTTACCTCGAGATTTTCTTGAAGTTCCTTGATCTGTCTTCGCTTGTATCTGTATTTTTCAGCAGCAGCTCTTTTCTCCTCCTCTAGTTTCAATTTTTCCTCATATTCCTCACCTGTCATCCCAAACAATGAGGCAGATTTATTGCTGGACAAGCAGGGTATACAACTCAATTTTCACTTTAAAATAAGTTGCACTTCAAAGTAACTTCATCACAGAGCATTACTGTATCAGTGTTGGAAGTAGTGCAGAGACCTCAAGGGTTAAGGTGTTTTTTAAATACTCTACTACTAATTCCAAATCACTGTGAAAAAGTAACTGGCTTCATGAGAGAGAATTAAGTGCTACTGTTTCCAGAGCCAGCAGAGGGCATAAATGTTAAATAATCAGATATTTTATAGAAAGAAGCTTATGTAATTTCCCACAGTGATGCTTTTTATAAGCTAAACTAAGTTGACTGAAAGAGAATAAGCTTATGAAGTCTAATTAGCAACAGAAACAACAGATGAATATGTTTTTCAGATTTCTGGGGAACTTCCAGTATCCAAAAAAACAAAGGTAGTCCATATTATAAAATCTGCTGATGTTAGAACAAAATAGGATAGTTTAAGTTTTAGTTGTCCTCATTATTTTCCCTAATGACAGGTTAGTAGTTTTCTTCCCCTCTTCCATGTGAAGATCAGAGATCATGATGTTGTAGTAGGGGAGCGCAGAGGTACCTCAGCTGCCTGTGCAGGTTCTCTGGGTACAGCTTTGTGCCCAAGCTGGATCAGTCTAGCCGAGGTGGCCAGCAGTGGCAGTGGCACAGCTTGTCCTGCTTCTGCCGTTTGAGCTGTATGATGCAGCACTGCAGCAGTGCTTTTTGTACCCTGCAGAGTTTTATCCACCAGACCTACGTACTTCAGTGGGCATTCCTTCCTCCCAGCAATCATCTTTATGCTTCTGCTCTTCTGAATGTTCCTACTTAGAGCTAATCACAAAGTTTAGATAGGCGTAGGGATTTTCACATAAATCATATGGGAGAAATACTAGTTAATTATGCCTTACTGCACTTTTTTTCTGTGGTGGTTCTGCTGAAATTACACTCCCTTTTGCTAATATATCCATTTAGGCTCTGTGATTCATTCTTTTGTGCCATGGAATTTCCCCAGTATATACCTGAGTTAGACCCTCCTCTGTAACTCACACCAAATAGCAATTTCTATTTTACATACTTGTCTCAGTGACTTCCTTGAAGGAGTTTCGGTAATTGCTGTTGCACTTATTGAGTACACCCAAAGTGTTTTCCAGAGCTACAATTTCTTTTTCAGCTTTGCAGATCTTTGCATCTAAATCATCACCTTCACATTGAAGTGCTGCCTTTTCTTGTGCAGCCTGAAAATAAAACTGGTATTTTAGGTGACCATACATAAACTGAAAATATTAGGACAATTATGAAGAAAAAACCTGCAATATTTAAGGGTTAAAATCCTGCTTAGATAGGGGGCTTATCTGTGTTGTCAGGCTTGAACTTCAAATTGAGTTACTAGGTAACTGGAAGGAGTAGTTATTTATGGTAGTGGAAGTTCTGTGAGGTATTTCATTACAGCTCTCTGCCTCCCCATCTAAGCTCACAAGGTTCAGATTAGCAGCATCCACACTCTGTACTGATGCAGCTCCATGCTTTGCACTGCTGAGGTGAACTGCAGCATGTGCTTCACAGCAGTTTCCTTTACCCACAAAATCCAAGTAAGAGTTGAGATTGTAGGTTACATAAAACCACAGAGAGAGTATTAAAAGTCATCCCCTTTGTCTGAATTACTCACTTGCAAGTCTTTGTTCATCTGATCAGTAAGATTTAAGAAACTACAGCCAGCTAGTGAAGATAAGTACAGCCCCTCAGAAAATCTAATAAAAAATCTCCACAGTTGTAGAGGGTATATACCCGCAGAGACCACAAGGGTTTGACTGAGGGTCTTCTGCTGTGCTGGATCTCACAGTAGCAGAAATACTGTGCTACCAGTATTTCTTAAATCATTAAGAAATTTAACACTAAGAATAAGATGGACTTCAGAGCCCAGATCATGGCTAGAAGCATTCTGCTTGAAGAGGAAATCGGAGTTTGTGCAGATCAAAAATAATATTTTTGTTCCATAATCAGGATATTGCATTACGGATAAAGACTGATTTATTTTTTCCAATGAAAATCTGAGGTATGCAGAGGTTTTAAATAAAAGAGGAAAGCTAACATTGTTCAAGGTTCAAATGCCACATGGTGAAATACTTAAAAATATCTTTGACGGGTAGAAGAATTTAAGATCATGTGAGACTGTGATGAACTCATTTCCATTTCATAGCAGATTACCACGTGACCAGTACTTCTTTTAGCTTTGTAAATTAATGAGCATTGAAGTTAAGATTTTCAAACTTCTCAAAATTAAGGTTCCACTGACATTAGGACTGACCACAGAGATTCATGTGACATTGGATTGCTTTATCGTTTAAATAACCAACAGTGTCAGATAATGTAAAACAATTAGATTGAAAGTAAGCGGTAGGCAAGGAGGTTGTCTTAGTTACTTAATAAAGCCAAGGAAATGTATAGCTTAAATGCTGGAATTATAATGAATTATGTTAATAAAATACCTTGATTACATAGTAGGTATGAGTTTTCTCCTCTTCTCCGTCTGGTGGCATCATGGCAACAGTAAGAATTTCATATCTGCACCTCAGTTTATCAATTTTATTTAGGCGATCTTGAAATTCTGCACTGATTTATTTTGGGGGAAAAAAAATGGTTTGAGAAAACGTTTGTCTGGTAGTATTTTGTGGGGAGTTTTTGCTATGGCAGTTTATTCCTGGTATGATGTGAGCAGTCT
The DNA here is from genome assembly GCF_000691845.1 of Merops nubicus. Taxonomy (NCBI): domain Eukaryota; kingdom Metazoa; phylum Chordata; class Aves; order Coraciiformes; family Meropidae; genus Merops; species Merops nubicus. Next base: position 9,282 of record NW_008615237.1, on the reverse strand, counting down.
GGCTGCATACTGGGGAAGCAGGCAGGGCAGCAGTTGTTCTGCTACTGGTTTTGTTGCTTTCTGTTTCCTCCCTGTCAGTCACCCGTTTTTCTGGTCACCTCCAGTTTTCTTGCAGTTCTAAACTGAGTGAGATTTACTTTCATATTCAAGATCGTTGCATCCTGGGAAGCTGTGCCTTGGTCCTCCCAAAAAAACCCTAAAGGTTTGGCACGTAAAACCTACAGCTGCGCAAGCTGCCCCCTGCTGATATTATCTGAATGTTGCCACTATGAGATGAGTGTAGGCAGCAACCCCAAATCAAATTACATGGAAGTATCAATTAGCTGTGTAATTATCAGAGGAAAAAAATACACACAGTCTGCACTCCTGGGGAGCAGTTAAGCTTTAGTCACACTAAATAACTCTAGTTTCCTGTTGTGTGGGGTGTTGTTAGCGGAGGAGTGAATAAGAAACCTGACAGGTTTCAGCAGTCCAGCTGCTGAAAAGTTGGTTTTTGGCTGGATATAGATACTGGGATTTCAGAGTTAAAACTGTCCCTGATACTTTGCACTGATTATTACAGAAGTTATTTTATAAGAGGGTACATAGATAATTCAGAAGATTCAATTTTGTAATCCAGTACACTGAATGTAGAGCTAAGGGAGAGTTAAAAAAAAAAAAAAACACAAACCCACAAAACAGACTTACTGTACGAGTCAAAGAAATTACAGGTTTATCAATCAGTTGAGGGTAAACCCACTTTAAAAGCAACTTTTCTGTTTTAAATATTTTGTCATGCCTCCAGACAGATGATTTCACTTTTCCTGGTTATTTTGAAAAATGTACACATACGACTTTTATTTTAAAAAGATGTCTGCAACTGATGTTGCCTCTACTTGGAACCGTAGAGGATCAGCATCAACAGAACAAACGGCAATTTCTTCACCATATGGTTAAAGCTGTAGCCTCTCAGCATGTAACCGAGAAAGATTTATTTAATCTTAAATTTCTCCAGTTGGTGAAATTTGGTAAAATGCTTCTCTGTTTCATTAAGTGCCCATAAATGTACTCAGAAGAGTCACAAGTTTACTTTATGTAAGAATAGTTACCTTATGCGCTGCCGTTCCTGATCCACAAGTCGTATCTGGGAACCCAGCATTGCCTTATGAATCTTAATTTCCTCAGTTCTTTCTGCTATGGCTTTCTCTAACACCAGTTTCTGTTTTTCCAGTGTTAGAACTTTCTCTGCCTTATTACACAGAGTACCTTGAAGACGGTTCAGTTCTAGTTTTAAGAGATTATCTTCGACCATCATCTCCTAATAAATGCCAAAAAGGTTTGAAAATAAGAAAGCATTGTCTAGAACTAAGTTTATAACAGTCAATAAGTTAAATTTTGGTTTTTATTTATTTATACCAGTTTGAAAGTTAATTTTTTTATAAAGCATCTATTATGTTATCTTCACTCTACATACAACTGTATGACTTATCTTGCTCCGAATTTAAAAAGGTTCTTTCTCTTTTGCTGCAGTTCACACATTGAGTGCAAGAGGGGTGGATTATTTCCTGAATGGTTTTATACAAACTCAGACTTTATAGCTCAGGCTGAGTCACACATTGTTAGACTCCTCCATCTACAGCCTTCTTTCAGGTTGGGTGGTTTCACAGAAATGAAGCAGACTTTAGAAGGAACTTTCTACAGCAGTTAACATCTCACTTGAGCCATTATAACTGTCTTAGAATATGTTCTAGATTCTGTAGGTCTACAAGTCATGTTGTCAGATGAACAAATTTATATACACCAAAGCTTATGGAAAGCAGCATATGGTGAACTTCATCAGCATGCAAACACTTTGAGTCATTAAAAAAACCCAACTCTTTTATGGATTCCAGAGTCCGTACCATTTTTATTTTGAGTTCTTTTATGCCATCAGTTTCTTTCTTTTGTTCTCCTGAATTGTCCCTCTGAAAAGTTGGGAAAGAGGGATTTTTCATTGAGGAGCAAGTGCACCAGTTAAGCTGATAACAAAACACTTTCCCCTGATGCTGAGACTCTGTGTTGTTCCACTACCTTAGTGCTTCCTCTAGGAAGGCTAGAGCTTACTGCAGGAAAAAGGGTGCAGTAATTAGAGGACTGGGAACTGGGGTGTTTTGTGTTTGTCAGAATATGGGCAGAAGGATTTCCATTTTAATTCTAATTCTGCTCTGGGAGGGGGTGGTTGGACTCAATGATCTCTGGAGGTCCCTTCCAACCCCTAACATTCTGTGATTCTGTGAATTCCTCAAATTTGAATATAGATAGATGCAAACCATCTGCTAGGACAATAATCTCACAATTTAATAACAAAACCAATCCAAACGTATTACTTGGCATCAGAGATAGAGAGTAAAAATTCAGTGCTAGGCAAAGACATCCTTGAACAGTAAATACATTTTCTATTAAAATTCAAGGCAATTGCTTCTCAGAAAAAACAAAACAAAACAAAACAAAACAAAACCAAAAACCCACAACAAACACCTGACCAGGTGGATATTTTGGTAGAAGTAATATGTAGTTAAATTGATAACCCAAACAAACTTTATGCTATATACAGAGGAGGAACAATACTTTGCCTAGCAAGGTAACAGTGATGGAAATGACTTCAAAGTTTGGGAAGAAAGATCTAAGTTGAGAAAATACAAAGAGGGTTCTTGTGCATATGATGTCGTGCTGTGGGAGGCAGACAACAGCCTTCAGATCAAGCCATTAGTTTGTGTTTTAAAAAACAAACAAGCAAATAAACACATCCTGTATTAGTAAAGTTGTAAAATAATACCGTACCTGTTTAGTGGCTTTAGCTTTTTTTAACTCTTGATCTGATCTCTCATTGAAAAGATTTAGTTCATTTATCTTTACCATCATACCACTTTTTTCTTCTCCTGTCTTATCCACTGCTCTCTTGAGAAAATGGACGTCACTCTGTTTCAGAGTAAATTATATTTAATTTATTTCAGTGAATGTAGGTTGCAGCAGAAACTACCAGTTAATTTTAAATTATTTTTAAGTCCTGGAACAAAGAACCATCATCTTCTTGTGTCCTTATGCTGCTCTGCAAACAGTGCTTTGAGCACTGCAGTCCTCACGCAGAGTGCTGTTGCAATGTCAATGAATAGCTTGTTTTACTTGGAGTGTAGTAACTGTTATTTAAACAATATAGATCTTTTAGCAGTTCTTAGATAATCATGTATTTTGGTCTCGATTAAAAAAAAATCTCCTGGAGTGTCTGACCATGACCTTGCTATTTGTAGTTTATCTTTATAAAACCATCTGTCTTTGATAATACTCCAGGGTACATAAATTCCTGGATGTGTGTTTCAATGTTTGATTATACTCACTGCTCAAATTTTGCATCTCCTCAAAACTGAAGTGTGGGCATCAGTTGCCCAACATTAAGTCTTGTTATTGCATGGATCTCCAGTTAAAGGGGTCTCCTGTATGTAGTTTCTTCCCCTCATTAAATTAGTCTATTTTTTTCTTAACTAGCACTTTGAGAAACCAGTTATAATGTTTTATTAAAAACCTGACTTTTGTCTTCGTATTGTTTCTCTTTGAAAAGAGGTTTCTAAGTGTGCTAAAATGTAACTGATTAGTAAACAAAAACATTTATCATAAAAAGAAATAAATTGGCTAGAGTAACTGACTGGTTCTTCTCTACAAGAATCGTAAGTGCATTTTTAGAGAATTAATGATGGTCACTGGATAGCAGAAAAGCAGCATATATATGCAAAGTTCTCATGTGTGAATAAAGACAGAAAAATAGTATTTCTGAATTACGTATCAGGCTGGAGTTGGCTAACTCAAATACTGTCCCTTCAATTCAATAATGTTACTTTGTATGATTTTACATACAACTACTTCTCCTTTTTATGAAAAATATAAATGTAAGTAATCACAGAATAACATTCTCCTATTTCTACATGGTCATGGTGATTAAGTCCGAGGTTTGCAAGCAGTCAGTCACATCTTAGAGTGAAAGCTAAGCTTGCCTTTCCAGCATCTCAGTCCTTCTCTTCATGCTAAGGTGTCTCAGTTCTGTAGTTATGACCTATTTTTCTGAAAATTTAGGGAACATAGGAAGTTTTCCATGTAGGTTCAGATACCTTTTAATCTAATACTAAGTTATTAATTAATAAGATTCAATATAGTTGAAATCACTGAGGTTTCTAGATGTTACACAGTCAACTGGATGTTCTAAGGTAGTTACCTGAAGTTTCTTGTGTTGTGCATGTAAAACATCATATGCATTTTTCTTTTCTTCTAAGGTTTTCTTAAGTTCAGCAACTTTTGCTTCCAAAACTTGTTTTTCTTCTCCATTAACCTCCCCTTCTAACCGTGACAGCCGTCTCTGTACTTGCTGAATATAAAAATCCTGTTAAAATAATTTTTAAGAGAATTAATAGTCCGAGATAAGCCAGTATAGCTTTCCTATAAAGCCAAAACACTGGATATAAATTTGGATCTAAATGGTAGCTTCAGGACAGTCACCCAATTAAGCTATTGTTTTTATAATAATTTAGGGCTTATAGACCTCATTAGCAAAATATTCTTGGATGACTGATGTGCAGTGATGGTTCAGGAGTAATCTTCTAGAAGAGTAACAAAGCCTACTCAGCACAGTCTGCTGTAGGGAGGCTTAGAGCAGAGTTGCCATCTTGCTGTTACCATTGGAGGCTGATATAAAAGAGCAAATTTTCAAGTGGTGCATAGGAAATATGCACAAAATCCAATTAGTAAATAACAGGATTTTGGCATGTACCTCTTGTATTGCTTTAAAAATTTACCCTGAGGTGTCCGTGGTTCAGAGGGATCAAAGTAAAAAACTGATCTGAGAAATTAGTGGGAAAAGAAGCAGATCCAAAAACTAATGTAATACACAAGCGCATAACGTAGGTGATGCTATAGCATGTTTCGGCTATTTCTGTTTTATCCATACAGCTAGTGACATAAATAAATGTATCAAATTATACTGCATGGCATTTCCAAAATGGTAAGATGTTAACAAAGATTACAGAACTCAAGGAATTTTACTCTCACTAGGCCCAAGAGCCAGTCATAGTATGAAGGCACATTAACATTTTACCTGGTTATATATGAATTCTTGTTGTTTTAGGGCATCTGCATCAAGTCGGTGCAGTCGACTCTTGAGATTTTTAAGTGATGTTCGACTTCCCTCTATTTCTGCTAGAACGCATTTCTCCTTATCCTTCTGCAACTTTAGCTCTTGATTCTTCTTGAAAAGTAGCTCTTTTAACTGGTTCACTTCTGTTTCTTTTTCCTGGTGACAAATTAATTGTCGAGTAGAAAGCAATACACCAGAAGCGATTTCTGAGGAATTACTTGCCTTTTTTTAATCATATGTAGTAAGATTAATAAGAATCAAGACTATACCCATTAATATGAACATGGAATTTCATAGATCTTCAAAATGGTCAGCAATTAAATTCTTTGACTTAAAGAATGGTATCTTTTCTATTTATTTTTTTTTTTAACTTGGATACTACCCTACTACTACACAACCTTTCATTTCCATTACAGGAATACTATTCTCTTCAACCTTTCAGAAAAATAATTTCCTGTTATTCTTTCAAAAAACCCTCCTTATTGCCTCCAGTATATGTGAATCTTTGGAGAAATGTAATACAAAGCTTTTCAATGGTCTATTAAAACTTGTAACTCTGTGTGTATGCGTATGTATGTATATATGTGTGTTTATGTAAATTGAAATAATTTTGTTTGAAAAATTAATTACAGATTTTAAAATCACTTTCTGATTCTCAGAGATAAGTTGCCATTAACACCTAAATAAGTGCAGAGAATGAGGTTTTTAGTAGGGTCTTTTACAGTAAGACAATGTTGAACATTTCAGGTAGCCTGAAATGGACTGAAAACAAACAAAATTGAGATTATTTTGGTTTTATAACCCTAACAAGGAATACAACTTTATTCTTTCCCTCCCTCCTTCACCCCACTATGTCCAAACAATCAAAGACCTTCGGAAGCTCAGGCCATTCAACATACTCATTTCCTCTGAGGAACAGCTCTGAAACAAGCGAGGTACCATCAAAATCCTGTTCCAAACGACTCACGTTTAACTCAAGTCTGGCACAGTTTGAACATATGCATTTATATTAAGATAGCAAAACACCGTAGAATTCACTTTTCTACATTGATTAAAAATGTGCTTATTCTTCATTTTATGTGTGTATATTGTGAAATTTGCTTGTGAACCATCTTGTTGGCTTTAAGAACTGCCAAAGGTAACTTAACTCCTTCTCTATGAGTTCAAAATCACAATCTACCAAACAGATTTTTTTTGTAGTTGAACTTGCTGTAAGCATAATTCTAAATCCAAGATTCAGGAAGTAAAAAGCAGGTCTAAGTTTAATATTAAATTGTTACGGCCTGTAGCATTGTACACTGATGTCTGTGGGCTTTGGATCACGCCTGAACAAAGGAATTTAATTCCAGAAGTAAACTGGTTTGAGGCACGTTCCCAGTTCTGAGCTCTATTTCTGAAGCTAGTGACAATGATTAATTGGTCTACTAAAACTAGATCACGATTTGACCTTCATTTTGTAGTCTCTTGCATATCTAAATTAATTTATTTAATAGAAATTGCTCCTCTCCCTTTAAGTGAGGTTGTTAATGGAGATAAGATATTCAATAATAAGCTTCACTGTGCAACAGTGTTTTGCCACAGATTGAAGAGGGAGAAATATCACAGAACTAAAGCACAAAATGGTGACATTTCATCCACATTGTTCTTGTAAATATCTCTTCACAGTAAATTAATAGATGCAGCAAATAGCCCTGTGTGTCTAATGGTGATGGAAAGCATGCTCCTGACTAATACGTTACAGACATTGTTCAAGAACAGTTCATCTTAGTTAAAATATTACCCTGAAGCTGTGGAGCTGCCAAGCTCAATGTCATCTTAGGTTATCTGCCACCGACACAAGTAAAGAAACCCTGCTAATGGTTTAGCCACCCTGGTAACAGTCTTAAGAGGAAGCAAATAAGGTTTTAATTTTAATGAAACGTTGTATCATTACAGCTTGTTTTCAGATTATCTGAAAAACCAAAATGGTAAGTAGGACCTGTAATATATGAAAGTCTAGAAATGAAAAACATTCCCTCTCTAGTTTTTATATGTATATTTTAAATGTACAGTTAATGCCCGTGGAGTTAAAAAATCTGAAAAACAACTATCTACTGCAAGGGATTATTTCACATATGTGCTACAGGAAACACAAAATAGGACAAAGAAAGTATATAGTGTCATGCACAGATACAGCTTTGTTGTCACTTCTATGGGAGCACCTGCTGTCAAATTTAATCTGGTCATTTCTTCCTTAAAGAAAGCTTCAACATAAACAGTACTCAATTGTCCAGCAAAATGTTATAAAAGAAGATAATTGTATCAAGTTCAGTCAGAAACTACGTAGTAAAATACAAGATAATTAGGTAGAAAATGACAAAACAGTAGAAACATTTTCTGAGATGTGGGAAAGTTCAGATGATTGCATTAAAAGATTGCATTTATTCAAAAGGCTTTTGCAGTTCATGAGATGACAATGAATTAGGATATTTTTATTCCTATATTTAATTTGCAACATAAGAAGTGGGGTTTGAGTTTTAAAAAAGCAGTATCAGACATGTTTTAAAAAATCATCATATCGCAGCCTGTACATACCTATTCCCAGAACAAAATCTTTATTCATCATAAAAAGGAAATCTAAAGTGAGCCAGTAATTATTTAATAGCCCGGAGTATCATGCAGTAGACTTTAAATAATGAAGAGGAGACCAGACCAGCCAAATCTGATTAAAAGATTTCAAATTTTTAAAGTTTTGGTGGTGTTTTACTACAGCCAGGAAGTTTTCAGTGGTAATGTTACTGAAAAGTCATCCTGACAAGATCCTAACTTTTTAACAACCTTATTGATGGGAACCCAATAGAAGTTCAAGGACTCTTGCTCCTCAGCAGCACATAAAAAAGAATCTTCAGAGAAGAACTCCCGAAAGAGCTAAGCAAAACAGGTTTTGAATTTTTTCTTTATTGTTGCAGAGGAGAAGCAAAACCTTACTATATAATAAGATTTGCTACGTTCCAGTTAATAACATTTCAATCAGGCCAAAAAGTTGTAAGCAGCTTTTCACTGGTGATGGAGGTAAACACCCTGTTCAGCACACTGATGCCATCAGGATACTGGTTTTATACCTGGTCTGTACAATGGCAGTTCCAGTATCCTACATTAATACATGGGGACACATCTTCTGAATCAATAGGACCAGTTATTTTCCTAAAGTTTTCCCAACACATATACTGATGTATCTACATCCATGTTACTTCATTGTTTGATGAAACAGCTCCATGTCTTATTAATGCATCCACTTTAATCTATAATTGTTCTAGATGAAGCTTGACAACTCAAATGAATCCTCATTTGCAGAAATCATGAAAAACATTTTACCTTGACAATTTTTTCTTCTTCTTTTATTATTTCTTCCATCCTCAAAGCTTTCTCTTCAGAACTGAGTGTCTCCTCAGTCACAAGCTTCAGCTTATTGGAAAGACTTGCATTTTTTTCATTAAGAAAGCTTAATCTAAAAAAAAAAAAATTACATGATTTAACAAGCTAAATGTATGTTGCATCTACAACATTGCCAAAACCAAGCAGCATACCTCACTGAGCAGTTGCCTAATAAAGCAGGCTCACCTGGAACCTGTGATAAACAAGGACACAAGTGATTTTTCACACTCTTTATGAACAAGCATTACCAGGAGTATCTCCTAAAATGCCCAGTGCCAGAAACTATGCAGGACATGAAGTAACCAGAAAGTTGGGGGCTTTAATCATGAACATTATGTAAAGCTCTTAGCTAGCTCAAGGATTTGATTGTATTACTAATGCTTACAAGTTATATTGTTAAATGTCTGTTTCTTACCTGGCTTGTTTTTTCTGAATGTCTTTCTTCAGATTGGTTACTTCTGTTCTCAAAGACTCTAGTTCAGAAGCAGTTCTCTCCACTGTGCATTTTAAAGCATCCAGCTAATAAATTACAAAATGGAGCAGTCAAATTCTTATTTACTTTAGTACATGTTAGGATATTTACAACTGTAAGGGATCTATTGATTGGGAAGCATTGCATTTCTTTTTAAGAATGTGTTCTGGATGAGAAGTGCTGCAGATTCTGAGGTTCTATCAATCAGCACAGCTACTTAACTCAATAGACTAACTTACTGTTGTGGTTTGAGGCTTGG
>NW_008615236.1:0-888 GCF_000691845.1 Merops nubicus | reverse complement strand
CAAAATAGTATGTTTAACAGAACTCAGTAGAGGTAACATCTGAGGAAAAAAACCTGATGGATAGATAACCCTTACAGGAATACAGCTATTAGAAATTGTGAAGGTGCAGATGACAGTCTGCAAGATGGCACCAGAGAAGACAGCCATAGCCTTTCTTCAAAATTACTTCACCAAGCACCAGCAGGTGAGGTCTGCTAAATTGCACCTGATGGCAAAAAATCTCATAGCATTAAAAACAGCAGACAAGAATATACTATACCTGTTCTACAAGACAGTTATAAGAAGGAAGCATCTAATGTGACCTTTTACATCTTAAACCTCCAGAGTCACTTATGTTTCCAGTACCATACCATAGTATAGTCTCGTATCAGTCATCTCTCTGTTGTAGGGGATCAAGAATAATACATCTTATAGCAACTTAATTCATTTGGATAGTCTCCTAATCTCTGGATTAATAGGTCCTGAAGAGTCTCTACTAACTAAAAATCAAGTCTCTACTAACTAAAAATCAAGGGAGGAGTTCCCTACATAGAATTTTGACATTACATTGTACAGGAAAAAATCATGCTGTAAGCTACAGAAGCTAAATGGAAAACAAAGAAGCAAAAATCAAAAAAAAAACCAAACAAAACCACAGTAAACCAACACACAAAACAAACAAACAAACAAAAAACTAATTCTTATTCAAGTGTGTGCTAATATGCAGTATGGATTTGACCAGTCAGTGTGTAGAAGCTGCAAGTCAGTCCTCACCAGTGATACAAAAAATTTGGCTTAGTCCCTGGGACATGCAACAGGCATTAGCAACGACTATTCAAAACCAGAGATAGACTGAGCCTCAAGAGTGCCTGGGCAGGGTGCCACTTTGATATCCTTTCTCTAATTATT
>NW_008615235.1:0-981 GCF_000691845.1 Merops nubicus | reverse complement strand
AGTGGGGCAGGGCAGGTTAGCAGTGGGGTAGGGCAGGTCACCAGCAGGTCTGCACCCCTTCTGTGACCCCCTTTCTGCCCAGGGTGCCACAGAGAGGAGGGGGGTGACCCAGCAAGGGGGTGCCTGCGAGCATCACTTGGCCGTGGGCATCGCCGTGACGCCTGTCAGCTCCAGGCTCCTGCTCAGCATCACCACCCTGCCCTGAGCTGATGGGGCAGAAACACAGCCCCCCCTCAGCAGGACAGGATGGTGCCCCTCCGGGAGCAGGGGGCCAGCACAACGGGTGCTGGGCTAGCGGGGGGGCTACCTGCAGCACGGCTGCAATGCCACGGAGGGCAGGTCAGCTGGGCTGTGCCCGTGCCCTCACCAGACCCCTCCATGGGGGCAGCTCGCCCTGGCACCTGCTGGGTGCTGAGTGGGTGCCCAGCACCCTGCCACAGCAGTGCCCGGGGTAGGGATGCTGGCCCAGTGCATTTATCACTAGTGACAGAATGGGAGCAGGGCTCCAGCCCTGATGTGTTGGGGCTCTGGGCACGTGCCAGGGAGGATGGATGGAGAGGGAGGATGAACCCAGAGCCCCGTGTGGGTCTTTGGTGGGTGGGCACCGGGTTGCAGCGTGGCATTGTGGTCATGCCTGGCACGTGTGGAACAGCCTGGCACGTGTGGAAACCCCCAGCCTGGCAGCAGGGACCAGGGGGGCTGCTCATCAGGGGGTGAGGTGTGACCCTGTGGGGACCCTGGGTGGCCCCCAGCCACTGGACAGCAGGGCTGGGCATGGTGCTGCTGGGCACCCAGCGGTGCTCAAAGAGCTCCAAACCCCACTCAGGATCTGACCCTTGGTGTCTGAGCCCCTGGTTACAGCCCTGGGGCCACATTTGGCTCAGTTTAAGGCCGAGCAGCAGCCCCGTTGTGAAGGAGTTCACCTAGGTCAGGAGGATGCTCCTGGGGAGCTGTGGGTCAGAGCTCTGCCCCCGAGGTGGG
>NW_008615234.1:11365-23174 GCF_000691845.1 Merops nubicus | reverse complement strand
GTCTTTGCAGTGAAGACTGAGCTGAATTCTTTGTTTCTATCTCCAAAGCTCAGTCTGATCTCAGCTTACCATAGCAATGCATATTCTTTCAAATCTTACTTCTCCCCATAAATAATCTCTACCTTTGCCACAGATATAGAACTATGAATGGGAATAATGTTTCCCCAAGAGTTCTGTTTTATTCCAGTGTGACAAAGAGTGAGCATTGCTGCCCTGCAACACAGCAATACCACCCCTGGCCTCTGTACATTCAACCCAACTGCAGAATACCAAACCCAAACAGAAGTCAATGCTGCCAACCACAAGGTTCACAAATCAGACTTCCACAGGAAGATAAGATTGCTTTAAAAACCTCCACCAGCTTTTTAAATAATTGAAACACTCAAGTTTTCTCACTTGGGAACAGCTGCTGTGGTAGAAATGCAAATCCTAGCCGGGGTCCCTTGGGCATGGAGCCCTGCTAGGTGGCACAGCTTTGGCCAGAACAGATGTTAGGTCAACAGCTGCACCTGGGAGGCTAAGGCAGAGCTGGAAAGGTACTTCAGGCATGCAGGAGATGGGAGACTATGTGGGTCTTCATCTCACAAGAATTTGAGAGATTATTTATTGGTCTTATCTTTTAGTTTTCAGGTCCCACTGTTTTCATCTACTCTGCAGAAGTACAGGCCAAGGCTCCTGTATAAGACTCTAGAAGCCGCGGATTTTTTAGGGAAGTAAAAGCATCAAACTGTAAGAGTTTCAATAGCATAAGCTTTATCAAAAGCAACTCCAAGGCCTCTCCCCTCAAAAATCCTTGTAAGAACCTGTGGAACACAGTTGAGCAGAAGGCCAAAGTACCTTAGCAAAGTTCTAGTAGGTGTGTTATTATGCTTTTCAAGGATTTTTTTTTCATATTGTTCAGTAAATTGTTAATAACTAACATGACAATTTAAATTAATTCAGATACTGTGAGCTATCAAACCAAAAACTTACAAGTCCATACAGTTACTGGAATGGGATCTATGTATTCCAGAAACTAAGGTGCAACTGTATAAGTACAAAAAAAGCAAAATGTTTCGTTCTGGATCATGAAAAAAAAAAAAAAATCTGTCCTCTTTGAATTTAGGTCTTCAAAAGCTTCTAAAACCTTAGATTTCTACTGAGTTCAAAAAACTAAATGCTCTGATTACAACTGTTTAACATTAAATGTACAACCTCTAGATGCCTGCTCCTAATCCCATGAGTTTAGTTTACCTCCTAGATGCACAGGGCTGCTACTCACATCAATTTTAATCTTACACATGTCACACATATCTTATATACAGAAAGGTGCTGCAAGGTTTAGTACAAAGGTCACTCAACCTGATTATTTTCATAACAAAAACCTTTATGTATTGTTAACATACTTGACAGTCTTCAAGAAGTAACAGGAGTCGTTTGGCTATTAATCAGAAAAGAAATGAAATTAAGAATGACTGTCCCCTTCAAACAAATCTGTTTCATCAAAGATACTCCTTGGATCCTTACTCTATATTACTTCAAGAGTTCTCAAAAGCCACATGTTAGTGACACTAAAATATGTCTTTTCATGAACATCCAAACGATTCATTTCTTTGCCATCTTGATGCTTTGTCATCACTAATTAGTACAGACAAAAAAAAAAATCATCATAGCATGTCCTGATGCTTTTTCCAAACAAATTTAATAGTCTCCATGTTTTCGACACTCACTGAAGTTAATTCTAATTTATTTTCACTCACAGTCAGGAATCTGTGACCACATTAAAAGGATTGTAGAAAAGATCTGGGAACGTTCCCAATGCTGTATTCATATCCTGCAACTCACCCTCCAAACTCACATGTAAGGAAACTAATTCAATCTATTTTCCAGGGAGACTTATGGAGTCCCCTTCCTTCATCTCTCTCACTGATTGTTTTGGGTTTTTAACAACTGTACCTCCAGACAATTTCTTGAGATCCTTACAGATAAACCAAAACACCTAGAGGCAAGGAGTTCAAGAATTATGAAGACAAATATGTTCCTAGACAAGAAGGGTCTATGAGAGTGAGGGATCAGGGAACTGATACAGAGCACGAGAAATGCCTTCACTGCCCATTTATTCCCTGAAAAGCCAAAAGATTACCACAAAGCCAGGCTGCACAATTTTGTGTTGTGTTAAATGCCTTGTTCACTTCTTAACTGGATTGGAAATACACACACAGGCCGAGTTTCACAGAAGCTGCACCAAATGCACATTGTGTGGAAGAACGAGAACAACCGAAGACTTCACGCACATGCTCGTGGGGATGCAAGAAGCTTTTGCCCCAGGCAGTACTGCAGGTAAAAGTAAGGACTTAGAATGTGGATCTCCCACCCTGGAGACTGGATGCCAAGTCATGCAACAGAGCTACTCTGAGATAGGCAAGATAGACTCTGAGCAGGAATTCTATCCTTGCTGGAGCCAAGGCTGCAAACGGATCAATTTTGCAACTACCAGTTGCACTCTAATTGGTAAAAAAGTAATTAACTGAATTGTCAGATTCATCTTGAGGCTGGAATTGGGGGGGGGGCACCTTGGAAAGTAACCTCCTAAAGTAAGTCTACTGCTGAAGGTTCAGGAAATTGCCTTGTTGCACCACTCTGTTCTGCCACGGAGACATTAGAGACATGTAGGTATTTTCAGATCCCTGAGGCACCCTGAGCATAGCACCACAACTCAGGCAAACACCAGAGTCCAGGTCAGAAAGGGCTACAGAGGAACACACCAGGCACATTTAGCTGTAACAAGGCAAGAAGGGCAATCTGTGCACACGTCTAAAGCCTCACCACACTGCAGTGGAGCAGAGAGATACGCCTGGGAGATGAAGCAGGACATACCTGCAGGTGTAGGTGCTTCAAACTTCCCAGCTATTCATCTTTTATAAATGGCACTTCTGCTGGGTTAGCCACTGCAACTACAAGCCAAACTCAACAGCATGAAGCACAACTTATGCATGTGGGTCTGCATTATGTATGGGTTTTGGTCACATGGAGCTGTTGAAGCATTTATAAACAATTCTAATCAAGAGTTCAGTTCCAAACTCCATAGCATGGACTCATTCTCACTGAAAATGGAATTTATTATTTTACTGGAAAAATATTCATTCAAGAAAACAAAAAGCCAGCTTCAAAGGCAGCAAGAAACAGAGAAGATACGCATCAATAAAGAACAAGAAACCACTATTCTTCTTCCCTCCATAGCAAGGGACAGAGATGTTTTAGTTGTTTCTGCAAATTATCCCATTGGTCGGTCCAAGCCACAGGTGTACAGAAGGATGAACAATGCAGAAAACAGCAGCTGTAGCTGAAGATGGGAACTGTAACATACAGAAAGGTCACTGACCACTGTGCCAGAAAAAAAAAATAAAGAAAATTAATCAAACCCTACTAATTTTAGTTATTAATTGCAGAGGAATGATATGTTAGCCAGTCACTCTGTGATTTATTTTTGCTAAAGACAGGCTCTTCTTTGCTCTTCTACATGACATTAAGAATTGAGTTGTGGAAGCACAGTATAGGAAGACTGCATTTCATCTGGAGACAGTTAGCAAGCAAATATGCACTCCCAGTCCAGCATCCCCCACCCACTTAGAATAAGCTACAGCATCTCTGATTTAATGGGACAAGTATTTTTTAGAAATGTTTTCTTCATACTGATGACATTACAAATCAGCTATAACAAGTATCCTTTCATTTTGGCACAAGCTACACTTAAATTTCCAGACTTTAGCAAACAAGAATCTTTTTTTTATTCTGCTACCTCTTGGAATAAAAATCCTAACAGGCCAACTCTAGAACTGGACAAACTTTCGCTGCAGTTTTCACACTGCCCTGTTTAAGCTAAGCTCTCACTGCTCCCATGTTGCCATGCCACAGCATGACATCTCTACAGTCATGCTGTACTGACTAACATGTGCAGCAAAATCATTTCCAAGCAGAAGGAGCGTGTAGCTGCATCTCCAGCTGATATGCACACCTCTACCTACCAGAGCTACCCACACGCTCATTCAGGCAATGAACATCCAATTTCTTTGGCCAACATCAACAAAACAGCACAACCTGCTTAGCAAAGAAAAACGTACCTGCAACTACAGAAGTAAAGAAATATTGCAATAACTTTTTGCAAAATAATCCTAAATAATGAAAAAATCTAAGAGCAGCAAAAGGACTCAATTTCACTGGTTATTTTGAAGGACTCAGTAACCAGGGACTACTTTCCTTTGCAGTGAAGTTTACACTCAAACTTACCTTACTGACTTCATGAAGACTTTGTCAGAAATATCTTTCAGCTAGTTTCTAAATATTTGTGAAAGGATAATGATTCTTTATTTCAATTTCAACTATAGTTGATGTTCCTAATTCAGCTGACTACATTGAAAAGCCAAAAGTGACCGTATCCACCAAAATTAGCCTTTTATAAAGGTCACATAGGCCTGTTGGTTTACATTACAGGTTTAACACTGGACTCTGTCACCACACATGGTTCACACAGACACAGAAATACAATGCTCCTCCACAACATTGTATTCAAAGTGGACCACAGATGTGCACACTTTTACAAGGCTGCCCCAGTAGCTGCACTCAGTTGATCAATTACTGCAAACACACAAACTCCTCTCCAGGCAATGGCTTTGTCATAGGAACACCTATCTGCAGGCACAAACATCAAGGCCACCCAGTTAATTTCACATAGGCTAACCACTAGGTGCCAGAGGGTGAAATGAATCAGCAGCAATCAAACTAAACAATGTGAGCCAACATAATTCAAATAAAAGATTTCAAAAGGCCTTTGTAGTTTAGTTTCTAAATTCAAAACCAGAATGGAATAGAGATGAAGAGTTGGAAGAACAGAAATCGCCCTGAAACCTCTGGTCTCTAGTTAAATCTCTATGCTCTGTACAGTGGGAATGTAAGGAGATGAAGTCCTAAAGAGAAAGCATTATATGGAAAAGAAAGTCAAAAACAGGCAGATGAGAGTAACTTGTGACTTCAAAGAAGAACTGCAACATCCCTCTGCAAATAAATACAAGTCAAATGTAAACAAGAAAGCCACAGGAGATAAGGACCTGCATCTACTTCTCATACAATGATGTCAGCTTATTCCTCACAGTATGTGAGGTCATCTTCAATGTGAATTCTAGTAACAAGATGATGGAAATAGAGAAGAACACTTAGGTCACCTTAGTCCTGTCCCCCTTCTGCTTATTCACTACTTCCAAGCAATCTGGAGCAAATTTGCAAAGTCATAGTCTTTATTTGCTTAGATGAAAATTCTTCACATAATAGAAATTCAATTGCTTTCTTTGAGAGGCAGCCTAATCACTCGAGACTTAGCAATACTGCTGAATTGACCTGTGTCTCTGCAGACCCCAGAACACACACACAGACAGGGGAGTGTGCAGAGCACCCACCCCAAGCAAAGACATACCGGGGGGAAACAGTAAAAACATTTAACAACACAAACATTAAATTTCTAGGGAGTTCAAAAAAGTTCTCGGGAATTCAAGGCAAAAGTCAATGGTGAATCTTCATCTATTAGGGTGACCTGCAGTATGACTGTACAAAGTGCATGGATGTGGGGTTTGTTTTATTCTGTTTGTAAACATCCATGTGCTGTGTGTGTTGTAGCCATGTCAAGCTTCCTGATCAAAAACTCTGCAGCAATGTGATGCCTACCAAAGGGACAAAGGCCCTAAGTAGCTTCTGGATACACCTTGGTTTAGCCAGTTTTGATTATGGTCAGTCACCAGAGGAATGTGCCCATAGAAGAATGTGTGGGAACTGTGCAGTACTCCCATGAAGGAACTGCACTGAGAGATGATACAACTCAAAAAACATGAAGGAAACATTAAGTATCATTTTATAAGTACTTTTCCTGACCATACCTTTAATACTTGTGTCATAGTTTATTCATCTATAAAACATTAATAACAAAGAATCTGAAGACACAAGTTATTATTTGTAGGCCACAAGAGGACACTCCACTGCATAACACCACATGTGCAAACTGGTGGTTTCGCTCTCATTTGGAGATCCTGACATTCAAGGTTATCGTAAGATTCACCTTCCTTGGTCAAGTGAGAACATTTGCATTACATGAGGCTGAATTTCAGCTGTCAGAAGCTGACGTGAACCTTTGCTGCAAGCCCTAGAAGTCGTGTAATACGTGACTGTATTGGCACGTTACTCTGCTTGGCACTGAAAATAAACCATCACTCTTCACACAATTCCTTTCACCCTCCCACTTTGCAAAAAGCACAGAAGCAATAAGGAAAGACTCCATCACATACCTCTCCAAAGCTAAGGAGTTTAACACTACATGCCCACATCTCAACTGCTTCCAGCCAACCCCTAGCAAACGTTGTGTTTCCCTCTCAGGAGCCAGGCGGGTGCTGCCGCAGCCGTTGCGCACGGTGCCCGGGCTGAGCAGGGTGAGGGTGAGCAGTTTAACAGCACCTCCTTGCTCGTCCACTCAGGACACAGGAACCACCACGTGAGCAGCTCAGCGAGCAGACACTGAGGTAGAAAGCCCCTCTCTTAAGGGTAATCACCTCTTTAAGCTGGTGCGTCAGGGGCTGAAAAGGGACATCCGAACAAGCCCTGTTCCCTAATGCCCCTTCTGCCAGGCGACCTCTGCTGCTGGCCAGCACGCAGGGTAAGGTGAACTTCTATTTCCTACCTGCTTGCTCACGGAGGGAACACACCCCCTGCAATGCTTGTTCTCCTCTTTATACTCCAGCAGCTCTGTTCGAGGGCTCTGAGGCCACAGCAGAGGCTTACAGCTCTACGTGACCACATTCAGAGTCCCCATAACCTGACCTTTCCTAATCAGGTACTGGTATTCCAGACCTTGCAGTATAAAAATGTTTAAACACAATGGATTCATTTAAGTTTTTTTACAACTTATTTTTTATTATTTATAAAATGACTGACATATGCTACTCATTGCTCAAGACAGAAAGAGCTGGTAGATGCATAATATGCTCTGTTACAATTAATCTGTCAGTACCTGCTTCTGTCAGTTAATTCCTTAGACTTCCCCAGTCTGCACCTTGTTACTAATATGACATTTCACATTTGTAAAGACAGGAGACTTTGGTTGCTTGGAACCAGCAGCAAGCAATTTACATTTGGACTTTGTTAAGATGACAGCAAGCATCATTGAGACCAAATGTAAAGGCCAGATTGGAGGAGGTTATAAAAAATTCAAGTGGCAACTATTTCTCTTTTTATCTGACAGTTATTATTAGAAGACCACATCATTCCGTAACACACAATTTAAACACAAAAGACAGAGGCTGAGTTCCACATTATGAACCTCTACAGGTGGTCTCCATCCTGCAGATGGGATGGAACTAAACAGAAGCTCTGACTGAGCAGTTTCTCTACTAGCAGCCAAAGACATCACACGTTCCCTCGCTGCTGGATGCAGCATCTCAAAGTCTGCACCTCTGGCCAGGACACCCGAAGTTGAGATGGTGCTGCTCTCAAATTGCTAGGAATCCATCCCAGAGGTAGCACCTACACCCCTGTAGGCACGCCCAGCTTCAGTAACTGAAGCAGGAAACACACCTCCATAACTAAATCCTAGGATACTCTGAGGACTCATTCATTACCTGCAACTAAAGTTGCATGTATATTTAACTCTAAAATTAGGTAAGAAAGGTATATGAAATGTTTCTATTGGGAAACACTAAATTTCAATAAAACCAACAGTATTTCCAAGCAATTGAGAGGAAAAAGAAACTCAGAGCAGCTTCAGCACCACTTAAGGCTGGCCTTATTTTGCACACCTTTGGGTTCAAACATTAAGGCTGAAGACTTTTGCTTTAGAAATTTCATTCTCAAAAATGAACATTAATCATCAGTAAAAATGGAACACAGCCTTAGATGTACTCACTTCCTTTATCCACAGCAGCTTAGGTGGCTGCATTTCCACTGACATCACTCCCCCTACGTAGCTCAGAACCCTGTGCTGCGTTGCATTGATACGCTCAACTTGACTGACTGCACGATGGTCCATCCACATAATAATGTTCCTACAGTTTTGTCCTTGGGAAGAGAAAAAAAAAAAAAATTATTTTAGGTCTGGTTTAAGCCCACCTCACAATTGTAAGTTACTGGACTCCAAGTTGCTTCACACTTTCACTTCTACATAGCGAACTCAAGTTCTATTTGCGTTATTGATCCACAGCAGATATCTACAGATAAAATTCTAGTCCCCTGAGCCAACTTTAAGACATGCTGAGCCCCAAGAATGCTGACTGAAACCAGTCAGGCTTTTGAGCATCCAAGAACACTGCAACACCAGGCTCTTGTAGACTGTTTCTCATTCAAAGAACTCAAACTTCTTGACAAAGTACACATATTTACTTAGAAATATAAAGAAGCATTTTGGTGACTAAGAGCTAAAAATGTGACAAAATCTGAGCAAGTATGTTACAAATGGAAAGGAACTCAGCTAGCTAGCTACAGGGATTCTCTCCTCTTCCATTGTTATGGAAGAACTACCCTCGTTCCTTTCAGAAATAGTTTGGGGGGGTGATTTGCTGAAATACTTTCATTTTGGATGTGGAAGGAAAAACCATTTGGCAAGTCTGCATAAGACATGAGATAAGACAGCTGGCACAGTAATTCAGACAACACTTCAGATCCCTCTCTTGCTAAGTACACTCAACTTCATGACACAGCCACTCGTGCATAGTCTTGAGAACAGACTCCAGGCCAAGGCAGAAGAATAAGGCACAGCAGTACTTTTAGCATGGACTGAAATACAATTTAAACCTGCTGCCTGAAGGCCACCATAGTGTGTTCATCCCAGTGTGACAGCATTCGGTGTATTTCTGTTTTCATTTCACACCAGTCAGCCTGCAAACTCAGAGTTCTTGGGGATATCAGGGAACAAAAAATAAGAATTCAATTTGACTCAATAGACCAGAATAGCCCCAGACATCATTAGACATTGAACAGATTGTAAGAAACTTTCAAACTGGAAAATACATAATCTGATCTAAATTTAGCAAAGGACATTTTGGGGGCAAAGCTGCTTTTTTGAGGATAAAAGGAGGTGACAAATACATCTGAGAATAGAAAGGGAACATACATAGAATTGTGATTGTGGCTCTTTAACCACTGATTTAGCACACATCTAATCTCCAGTGGGATTCACTGGAAAAAGGGCACCACAGACTTTTCTTGGTCTGCTGAATCTACTCAGAAACTAGTTAAAAAACATAACATTTTTAGAAAAAACTCAGACTGCTTGTGAAGTTTAGCACTGTCCCAGACAAAGACAGAACACCAGTGTAGTACGATACACAACCTGAACCTCATGCCTGCAGCTCCATGACAGAAGTAGCACTGTACTAACAGAGTTAAACTATACTATCACTAACATTTTTAGCATTCCTTTAGGCAGTGTGGATGGGCATTTATACACACTATAAAAGATGTGATCAGTATAGTCTGAAGGAGAAAATGTGCAGAAAAGAAAAATGAGCATAGATTTCTCTAAGAAACAGCCTCTTCTAAGCCAAGATGAATGAATTTGATCTTAGTATGCCAAGCATTTTGTCAAACAGTAATTCTCATCTCCAATTTAATTTTCCAGTAGAATTTAAATCATAAAACCAGAAAAAAAAATCCTCTTGTAAAAAAGATTTTCTATCATACATATCTCCAAGAGTCAGCCCCTTAAGTTGGCATCAGGATGAAGCTACAAGTTTGCTCATATCAGTGGCAAAGCATGCACAGTAACACCAGTTTTTGTGCTGGAGTCCTACCTTCACAGTTGACTGCCAAAGGCTGGAACTCTTTATCCAAAACAACAAGCGAACACGTGGCATCAAACCCAACCCCTCGAATCTGGCTGGCATTTACTCCACGGACAACTTCCTGCAGATACACAAAACAGACATGAACACAAGTCTATTTGCAGGTACCATGTGAAGTAACGAGTACAGAAAATGAGTTACAAGTTAGAAACAGAAGCTCAAGCTCCAAAAGTTTTGAGATTCAGTATTCTTTAACACCTCTTATCAAAAACACCCGAAATTACCAAAAATTCTTTGGTTTTCAAAATTTAATTCAAAGGTCCTTGAAAAGTTCTTTAGTGGGTTTTTAATCTTACTAGTCACAATCCTGGAAAAAAGCAGGAAGCACAAAAATATTTGAAAATAAAGGTAGCAGAAAACTAGTAATGTTCATTTTCTCTCTTTTCTAAAAGCTTGGAGTCAAGCTGCAAGTGAAACAGACACAGAATTAGGTCCAAGTGTTTCCACCAGTTACTTCACTCAGTTCCCACCTGTGGAAGCAATTACCTTCTAGAACTGCTTTGGTGAGATTGTGCCACAGCTTTTTGACTTGTAATAATGAAGGCTAAATACTAAATAAAAACTAAACTGAAGTTGGTCAAAGCCTGTATCTCTGATAGCATCTCTTCAGTGCACAGCTTTTCAAAAGCTCTATCACCAAGAGTTTGGACAGCACACTCTCTAGAAAACTAAAAAAAAACCAAAACAACACAAACAACACCACCCAAAAGGACTGAACTTCATGGCTTCCAGCAGCACTGGAAAATAAAACACAACCCCCACGTGGATTAAGTGCCAAGTGAGGCTGCAAGACACCTAA
The DNA here is from genome assembly GCF_000691845.1 of Merops nubicus. Taxonomy (NCBI): domain Eukaryota; kingdom Metazoa; phylum Chordata; class Aves; order Coraciiformes; family Meropidae; genus Merops; species Merops nubicus. The sequence continues at coordinate 12,524 of NW_008615234.1, read as the reverse complement.
AATGTAATGCAGTAATAAATTGACGTTTCTCGGCAACAATAAAAATATCATTATTTTAATTAGGATCATAACAGAAGTCTTCACTAGACTTGCTCCAGTGCCAGTCTCTTACTGGCTCTCTATAGCTATAGTTTCAGAGACCGTATTTTACTGCTTACATAGAAGAGATTATATTTAAAGAAGTCCAGAGCAAGAACTAAGCTATCCACAAAGACAAAAATCAAATAAGCTAATAAAGGACTTGCTCTGCTTTAACATCAAGCTGTTCTTCCCTGTCACTCCTTTCTTTTCCTTCCTTCCCCCTCACCACTTCTCCTTCATCTCAGGGCATTTCTGCAGAGCCAAACTCATTAATGTTTGAAAAGGCTGATCAATAACAAGAGAATGGGTGAACTGTGCATCTGCAAATTACCAAGCATACCATGAATATTTAAAAAGCCATCCTCAGGACATGGAGCAGGTTGGAGCTTTATCAGGAAAGCTGGAAAGGCCTACATCTGTGCTGCCAAGCAAGGTGACAAATTTACCACCAGCAGGTACAGGTGGGTCCTTGGATGGCAGGGTACAAAGTTACATCTGCAACATGTATCTCCTTCATTGTCCTTTTTCTTTGCATACCTTTGTGACTGAGCAACAAGCAGCCCATATGTCCGCAGAGGATTGCTCATAGTGGTCTGGTTGGGGCTCCCAAATCTGGATTGGCTGCTCTGCATGTGCCACTACTGTCCCATGTTCATCTACCAAAGCTGCTCGAACACTTGCTGACCCAACATCAATTCCAACATAGTATTTCACTGGAATCTCCTTCTTACTGTGCATTTTTAATAAAACCTGTTGGGGGGAAAAAAAATAAAAGGGTTAAAAACATCTAAAATGACTCATGATGGAAAACTGTGCTGAACAGGACAGGACCAATGCTGTACAGAGACTGTGATAACTCCCTTTTGCAGCAAGCCTTCACTTGGTGCTTTTTAATTGAGTTTCCAAGTCTTGCACTGGTTGTACCATTTTTTCTTAAATGTTTGTACACAAGCTGCATGGCATGGAAAGCTCCTGAAGCAAACTGTAAATCCGCATGCAAGAATATGCATGTTAAAGTTCCTGCACTGGTATAATCAAGGGAAGGAGCTGTGGTCATCCAGTATGTCTGTGTAAAGGG
>NW_008615234.1:0-11334 GCF_000691845.1 Merops nubicus | reverse complement strand
AGATGGAAGGGAAGGATACAGCTCCAAATGCTGCAGCCAGCAGGAGCTGGCGCTTTGTACGAACAGAAACTTCAAATCAGAGACCCCTGGTTTTCCTGAACTCTGGCAGATGGAGAAGCTGCCGATGCCTGGTAAGTTGGATTCACCTCTGGACAAGACAGGGAGAAGCACTGCAGACGTGTCACTGCCTCAGTGCAGTCAGATCACACTCCTGAAGCAGTGAAATGGGTGTTGTGCCTGGCTCCCCTCAACCCCCAGCTGAAGAGGAACGAGGAGCCAAGAGCTGCTGCCTCCCAGAAAGCCAACCAGTTAAAGAATGGCACACAATTGCTGCAGAATCTGAAAACACTTTCCCCTCTCAAAAAAGTGGTGTGATGCTGACAATTTAAATAACTAAGTGAAAATATGGCACATATTGTCTAATTTTGATCCCTCAAAAAAAAGCAAACAAAACAAAAACAACAAAACAAAACAAAACATAAAAAAAAACCACAGAACCACAACACCAAACTACCTGAAAAACAAACAGGTCAGGTTTTAAAGAGCTATCTACTATCAATCCACACAATTTTAAAGATTCAAAAAATTTGCTGAAAATTTGTCATGAGAACGTCTCTTCCTTCTCTGTGACAACCCACAAGAACAAAGTGAGGTTAAGTTAATTGATTGAATTATTCACAATGAGTTGCTTATTTCCCTACATTATGTTTAACTATTTGACATTTAATCCAGTGACAAATGTGCCGTACTTAATTTCTCACAGTTTGCCCTTAATTAATAGTTAACATTTCCATTTTAAGCCAGCTGGGAGAATGCTAAGGAAGAGCTGATACAAAGCATTTGAAACATCAGACAAGTGCCAAGTTTAGTACTTGTATGAATCTATTGTCTCTGAAACACAGAAAACTCAGCTGACACATAGGTTCTGATTTCCAGAAAACGAATGGATCAGTTTTAATTTGATGTATACACAGTATTTACATGGCACCAAAATGGTTGTACTTAGAAATAGCCCATCTCTCCCAAAGAAGTGACCTGGACTCCTTCTGTACATTGAAAAGGGGTTGGTTGGAGGGAGGGGCACAGACAAAGGGTAAAGATCTGGAAAGTACTGCTTAGAACAACAAAATTTTGTGTTTCCAATTAATCCTTTTTTATTATTATTATTTTTAATAACTAGAGTTTAGGAGCGAAGTATACCAAGAGCCTGACAGGAAAAGCACAAAATGCTGCAAGTCCCCTTCTACTTTCAGACAATAATAGGTGAGCGTATAGACATGTAAATTGTACTGAACTTTGGAAGTGATAGTTTTTTCCTTGTGTTATTTCTACAAAACAGAAATCTAAGCCTTCCTTTTCCCTCCTGAAATGTCTTGAGTACAGCTCAAGATCTATCCTTGGGTGTCAGTTTGAACATCGCTGGCACAATGTAAGTCGCTGGTCACATCAGTGGTTGGCTTGTCACCACTGCTGTGGTGGCTCCTACAAATTTATCACCACTGAGGGTTAGAGGTAGCAGGTAAAATAAAGGAGAAAAAGGAGGGGGAAAAGTTCAGTCCCTGATCTAAAAAAACACCCAAGCACCACTGGGGATAATAATTAAACAGTGTAACAGCTGAATTTGGACAAAGTTTCATTGCACTTAAAACAGCCTAAGCCAACACCTTGGCTAAAGAAACCTCCCCAGCTTCCCCCCACCCCACCCCTTCAATAGCTCATGGAAATGTGGTTAGTCTGTGGAGATCCATTATCCCAACCTCTTCCATACGATCATTTTGTACAGCTTGAATCCGACAGTTCAAGCTTAGACTACCACAGGTATCACACCACGTTCTGCACGCACTGTGGCAGGGTCACTTCAGGGAGTTGTGCAGATCATGAGCCTCTAACAATATCAGACATTAGAAAAAAATAAAGCCATGGAGCCTACTGTGGTACCAACAGCAACAGGAGTTGCTCTCTTTCAGCACACTGAGAGCAGCAGATTAGGTGCAATACACACTAATCTTGTTAAGCAAGGTCATCTGTTCAAGCGATGAGCAATCAGCTAAAAATAATGGTGTGCCATGAGTCTAACACCTAAGAATATTGGCAAGAAAGCTCACTTTATTTTCTTGGCCCTGGCTCTGTGACCTGGTCAGACTAACAAAAGCTAATGCCTCTGTCAGAGAGAGGACAATTCTCCTGATATCCGTGATTAATGCTGCCTGATCTGGCAGCTGGGGATCCTTCCAGCACTCTGCACCTTCGTCTTCGCCCTTGGCTGTAAAAGCAGTTTTAAGACATTCTTTTCGACAGATGATGTTCACTTTTAACTTTGCCCTCCATCTCCTCAAAGCTTAAAAGGCTGGCTGCAGAGTCTGCTAGCTACTTGCAAGAAATTTTACTATCAAGAAATTGCATAAGATTGTTCCTGATAGCATCTCACAAATTTCCCTGTTTTTCCCTATTTTGGCACTGCCTTTAGCTGCTGACTCATAAAAACATGAGAATAAACCACAAGCTGCAAAGCAGATTTTTTTTTTTCTTTAAACATAGGCAAATCTTTCTTCTTTTCACAAAATACAAATAGCAAAAGGAGTATTTTACATCCTGCCTCCTCCTCACACACGCACAATATTACTCTCAATTTTTATTTCTCCCTTGTATGGCAGCCTTGATTTTAGCTCATTAATGTGTTTTTGCTACTTAGAGAAAAAGCTTAACAGATGTTAGAGAATTAAGCTCATAGTACCTCCTACTCAGCACTTAAAATTACAGCTTTGCACTGGATTCTTCCCACAAACATTTGAAACCTGGAACCCAATCAGCTCATGTAATGTTTACTTTCCTTTTTTCCTTCCTAAGCAAGCAGGCCGTGCACGTGTGAGTGCCTGCGCAGGGGGCCGGCTTTGTTTAGGTACATGAGTTTACTTCTGTACATCACTGGACACCAAGAGTTAAGTGACAGAGTCCAAAACCAGGAACCTATTTTAACTGGCCTTTCTCTGAGTAAAGCTCACCTAGATTTACAAAGCAATCCTTCAGTATCTGACAAGAAAAAAAGGTTAAAAGGAAACATTAATCCTTTTTTTTCCCCAAGCCCAGCAAGCACCAAGTTACCGTGGCTGTTCAAAGTACAGGCTCACTGCAATAGGATCCCATCTGTTCACAAAACATAACTTGATGCCAAGGGTTCCTCTGGAATACCAGTCACTTGGTATGTCACCTACTTGTCAGCCGGATCCACAAAAAGCACTGTCATCTCTAGGTCACAAGTGTCACCAATTTGGGATCCTGCCTAAAGGTATTTCTGGAGAACCTAAGAACTCAGCAGCAAGGTTGGTGGAAAATATTTAACCGAAGTACTTTAATAAGAGTTTCAAGAGGAATGTTGTTGTTCAGTTTTATTTACTGAAGATTCCTCCTGTAGAAGAGGAAGCACCAAATGAGAAACGAAGAAACTCTTTGAGTTCAGAGGTAGAAGGTCCCAGCATAAACGTCTCGCTTTGGAACTCAAACACCAATGTGCACTGCCATGTGCGAAGAAAACTTTGTTGTGCAAATAAAACTTCATTTTGGAGCATGTATCTACTGGATCCTTAGCATACAGCTTCTGCAGACAGTACAACTGTGAGGGAAACTATGAACCAGAAAAACGACTGAAGTAAGTCCTAAAGGTCCAGTAGGACAGGTCAATTCCTTGAGCACAATATTCCTAACAAGACACCAAAATATCCGATGCATGGATGATACACGTTTATGGACTACCCAAGCAGTGGAAAGCAGCAGTGATAACACCACTACCTTCTATAGCCCTGAAGTACCTGACTCAGGAAGCCTGGCTTCTGGCAACCAAGACAAAAGGCCTCCAAAACTTCAGTATGGCTTTGCCTGTCCATGGTAGAATATGAGGCAATGAATGGGCCTCATATCTTCAACTCACTATTTGCATTTGCAAAGAGAAACGGGGGGAAGCACCAACAAAACATTAAAAGCCATGTCCAGCTCGACCATGTCAGACCATGACTGTAACCAGTAAGACAGGACAAGAAGCCAAAATTCCCTCCAAGCACTAAACCAGCAATGGCCTCTTTCTCTGCAACTCGCAGCAGGCACAGAATGGCTTTTCAAACAAGCATTATGATCAAAGGGCTACAGCATATGATAAATATTTATATGCCCCATTAAATAATAGTCTGTATAAATATTATTCAAAATGTGCGTGCTGGAAACCACAGACTTCCCAGTTTATCCTTAAACAAATGTGCTAGTTTTCCCACATAGGCAATGTAAAAAACAAAAGAGGAGGGGTGAAGCTGCCATTTGCAAAAGTATTTCTTTAAAAGAAAAGAAAATCCTAAACATTGTTTACTTTAATTTAAAAGGAATGACTAAGTAGCCAGATGACTGTTTTGTTACAACCAACTACTAAAGGCAGCCTGTCCTACCTCACTTTAGGGTGATCAAATTGCCAGGACATACCCTGCTGGTGAAGCTGCAACCTGGGAAGGCTGCACACCCACAGGCAGGCCCAAGCTCAGCACAAGTATTTACCCACAGCAAGCATGGCTTTTGTGGTACCATGTGCTTAAACACAAGGAATTATGAAGGACTGGCACGTCTGTTTTAAACTTTGATCTCTGGAACACTGCAGGCTGCCCAGACCCAGTGATCATGGATAAACACGAAGGGTTTAGTGCAGCTGTGCTTTTCTATGGCTTACCAAGAAAAAGATTAACAGGCTCAAATTAGGCTCCATAATCTTAGTGTGAAAAGATTTAAATACGTTAAATAAAAGCTGCTTTTCAATTGTAGAAAGGAGATAAACCAAAATAACTATTTTTGACATTCTGTTGGAAATTCAGAACTCTGTTGGCCCTCTAGGGTTACAGTACACTAATAAAAGTGGTGGTGGGAGAGTGGCAGCCTCTTCTGGAAGACTGTGAACTCCCTTTCCTCTTTCAGGAGATAATTTCCGTTAATTCCCGTTTGGATGTGCAGAGACAAAGGCGGCACATGGCAGTGGGGGAGAGTGGGAGCAGATGGGGAATTCTAACGCTGTGCTGAAGGGCAGTACTAACAGAGAATAATACCCTAAAATGCCCAAGGGACTATGCTATAACTATCAACAAGCATTTATTTTTCAGCTACCCAATAGCAAACAAAACAAAACCAAGAAACAAAAGCAAACCTCTCCTCCCCTTTTCCCTTTCCAAAACAGAAACACATAGATGCAGGAGAACTGCCTCAGGAATGTGAGGGCTGTGTTAACAATCACAAAACTGGAATAAATACAAAGCACGCTGGAGAAGCTGCACTTCTTCCCTAAGACCCAAGCACTCCTAGACCGTTTCATCCATTCTCTGGTAACTTCTGTGGAGCCTTCTCACATCTTAGAACAAGGAAAAACAGCTTCAAAGAGTCAGAGACCTCCTTTTCGTAGTAGAATCAGACCCCATCTCCCAGTCCCATAATACCTACCTGGACTGTTCCACCCAGACCTTCCTAATTGCCCCCTCAACATGGCAACATAGTCTCAATAAATCCCACCACAGGATGGAAAACATTCCAGTACTTTCTAATATCTCCTTTTCTCTCCATAAATAATTCACTATGTACTAATCTTCTGTAATGTCTCTCCATATGTTTTTTTTTCCCCTCCTCCCTCAGTGTCCAAGACAAAGCCATTACTTCATCACTGCCTCCTGCCCTTTCATTCTCTCTTTTGTATTTTAAATACTTTCAGGCCAAACTCCTTCCACCTGCTCCGACACAAAGCAATACACATCCAGGTTATCCTGGTGTAACTAATTAGCAGAGAATGAAAATGACTAAGCAAATTATTCTAAGAAAATCCAAAATCTATTTATTTTCAGCTTCTACTACCTACATAGATAGCTCACTCATGAACAGCAGAAAGATGTCAGCATGACCAGAGTCAACAAATACCAGGCTCCTAAATGTACAACAGAGTTGTTTGTCTTCTGCTCTAGAAGAAATTGGTACTAAACCAGAGAAATTGTGCTCTCCTTCCAGTTTCCCTCCCAAACTCACACTGGCAGATCCAGCCCACATTGCTGTTGATGAAATAAGGAGAGCACCCTGAGCCCTGATGAGAGAAGAGAGTGGCTGCACTAGGCCAGAGGAAAGGTCCCATCAGTGCGGCACCAAGCCACACGCCGAAGCTGCAGGAATAGCCCCTGCCTGCTCTTTTCACCAGCAACGCTTTCCCCAGACACCTTCTTCCTCCTGAGGCACTTCCTGAGCCAGAAATTTTACCTTTAGGATTAGCAGACCTTGAAGGCTTTTTCCTCTCCAAATTTCTTTGTGCTTTTTTTAAAGCCAGGGAAACTTTTGTACCTCCAAACTACCGTGGTGATGAGTTATAGTTTTGTGTAAACAACGTAAGAAAAAGTCCTTTCATTTGTTCTGAGCATGCCACCTGCTAGTTTTGTTTGATGTGCCCAGGTTCCTGAGCTAGAGGAGACACTAGTCAGTTGCTCAGTATTTACCTTCTCCATGCAGTCATGATTAATGACACGACACTCTGACCCAACCCCAGAAGGCTCGCTGGAGTGATCTACAGGCCACTGGGGATGAGCTGAACTCACAATCTCAACATGGTCAGGTAAGTCAGAAAGCACTTTTCTGCTCTCTGCCTGTTCATGGATCTGGCAATAATAAGCACCACAACGCAGTGCAGTAGTAATAAGCGGCACGTAACGATCCCAAGACAGCTCTGGGCAAGTAGAGATATTACTCAGACATGCTCACAGTAGAAAAATAACATGTTGCTGTCAACTGAGAGGTGCTGCTTTGTAGCACAGAGTGGGCTATGGAAGGACAGGGAGTTCAAACTTGAGACAGTTCCCAAAACACTGGCCCTCAAATTTGTCTAAACAGATGAACCCAGGAGCTCCTTCCAACTCCGTGCTTGGAGAAGACTTAAGGGTACTGTTCACTCTGGTTTTCTTTGGGAGGAAGATTTTGGAAGGCACACATGACTTCTGCATGCCCTGATGGGCTCTGCACTGCAACAGGCACACCACCACCATGGGCCTCACAGAGCAGCCAGGCTGCCTGCTCAGGGACACTCCCCAAGACCAAGGACAGACCAGGGCACCAAGACTATCAACATCAGAGTGGCCAACTGGGCCCCCCAGTTTGTTCCCCAGCCTGTAGCTGTGCTTCACAAAAGAAACAAGTTCAGCTCTCTCTGCTCCACTGCTCATCTAACACCAGGAACAGCAGGAAACAGCTGCAGAGAGGAGCTCTCAGGGAAAAGTAAAGCTGAGCAAAGAGCCACAAGAACACATAAAACGAGATGAGGAGAGAAGACACATGCTACTGGGGAAACTCAACAGCTCCAAATCCCTCTGGGGCTCTCAGCCCCGCTCGGACTGGGCCATCATTTCAAAAGCAGGGCCTGATCCTGCATCCATCAAAGCCAGCAGCAAAACTCCCAGCCACTGTTAGTAGCTCAGGATTAGACTCCTGACACTTGTGAACCTCACAGGTGCACTCGCTCGTCTGCAGGATTTTGACTGCTTGCCATAACCTCCAATTCATCAAACAGAGGAAATGCTGATCAGCTTATGCCCAGACACAATTCTCACTCAGGAAAAGCTAAGGAATTAGGAGGGTCTAGTGCAGCACCCTTTCTTCTCCACTCCCTGGAAGCGGCAGTGGACACAACTCCTGCACACCAACCCTCAGTTCAGATCTGCTCCCTCCTCTGACACTGCAGCTGCACACAGCCCCAAGGGCTGGGCTCATGACCTGGCAGACAGACGTGTCCCAAATGACACTGCAGAATGTTGGAAGCTCTGAAAGAAGACACTATCTTGTTTACATTAACTACGAGGGGGGGAAAAAAATGCCATCTGATTATTACATAAATTCTAGCTGTAACAGCTTCATGACTAGTTGAAAGGAGGTAACAGGCTCCAAAATGACTGATGGATCCAAGTGGCTGGATCCATCAACTTACTAATCCAATGCTAAGGAAAATAGTTTTTATTTCCATGTCTCTGTCACTTTAACCCACCCCATGCTGAACAGAACAGAAAGAACAATCTCTATTCACTGCCTGTAGAAGACAGGCAGATTCCTGGTTTTTCATTCTTTTCTATGCTATAATGGAAATGGAGAAACCAATAAAAATAATAAAACCCACAAAACATACACCAAAAAGAAGCACACAGCAAACACAAGCCTAGCACAATAATGTTAATTTACAAAACACATTTTAATTATAAACTCTAACTTGGGAGTAGAATGCCATTCAAGGGGCACAGTTATAATCCATGTAACCACACACACACTGGCTTTAAACTGTACTCCTGGAGCAAACAAGTCCTGGCACCAGGAGCTCCAGCACAGGGTACAACTGCTTACCTGGGATCCTGGGTAAATGAAACCATTGTGCTGCTAGGGATGCCAAATTAGCCAACTCCAGTTAATGCTGATACTCTCATCCCATCTGATGCAGCCAGTGCTGCATCAAGGTAGAATTTGGCCCTAGCTGTTTGATTACGTATCAACAGATCAGTATAAAAATAATTTGTTCTGAGTTCACAGCTATATGAAATGACAAAACACCCAAATTAGCATTCTGGCTGAAATCCACTGCGTTTCCCATCAAGGCTTACACATCTAAGCAACATCTGAACCAACTGTCTATAATTACTCCTGGCAGATACTGGAACACTTAGGCCAGCAGTAGATGCAACAGTGAAATAAATTTTTAAAGACATGCTGCAAACCACTTTTCAAGATGCTCAGCCCAAAAGCAAACGTGTCTAGGAGCAGAAACCACAGTTTACTACACAGTATTTGTTCACTCTTGCATGGGAAGAGCACAAGAATGACAGCCCTAAGTAATCTTGTCATTTTAAAATGAAACATTTCTTTGGGCTGCCATTCCAAAACTAGCCCTGAAGTTCCTGTCACAACTGCTTAGGAGGAAGTGAGGTTGCACATCAGCTTGGGTTAAAAGAATCACAGATTCTGCACAAAAAAACCCAGCTATCTAGATAGACTGTGTATGTGTAACACGTCTACATCCTCTTCTGCAGTGAAAGAGGAATCACATCTGCTCATCTGCACCCAGTGAGTTCTCCTCCTTCTCCCTACACACACAACTGGGCAGGCTGTTTGATCAATCCAAAATCTGCATTCTTAATAATCCTATCAGCCTCATTTCAAACTCCCACAAAGACAAGACTGAAAGGCTATCAGGCCAATACCTCTCTGGAAAGTCCCTTCAATGACTTTCTCAAAACATCTCAGAAGTCAAGAGCTTGTAAACTCGCCTGCCTCAAACAGCTGAAGGTCACAAATTTTGAGGTGTTGTTTTATGAATGCTCTGAGTACTTTCCCTTTCACTGTGGAAATGCAGAGGGGAAACTGAGGGCTGCTCAAGACACCATCCAGAAGGTAGTAACAACAGAAAAAAAACCCAAGCAATGATGATCAGAGACTTCCCTTTAAGAATGAAGATGAGCAACACCTTTCTACCAAGGCCATGCCAACCCTGCTGATTTTGCACACTCTTTGATATTTCAGGGGCAAGCATCAAGGAAAAAATTTCCACGTGACTCATTTGAAAAGCCCAAGATACAGAACAGGAACGCACAGCAGAGCTATACCCTGATCCCATCCTTTAAATCTAGCAGTTCTCAGGAGACAGATCAACCTCTAACAGAATCAACAGAATGTTTAAAGGAAGGACAGCTAATGGAAAGAAGGAAGGCAGATTTATTGAGGAAGTACAGGAAACAAAATGGGTGAGAGTCATTACTGGGGAAGAGGACAAGTTTTTTTAAAATAACCAAGAGTTTTCAAATGATAACTTAGCTGCAGGGCTGTTGGAAACACTGGACAGAGTTAACAAAAGTTACTAAGAATACACATAAAAATTTCCCAGCTTAGTACTAGCTTATTTAGTCTCTGCTGACACTATACATTTATTTCTGTCCCAATTCTTACAGCTGGGAACAGCTGCACCTACAGAAACCCAGTTCCCCCTGTTTTCCTCTTTCATCCTCCTATCCCAGGCACCCTTCCCCCCATCCCAGGAAAAAAATTAAAAGCTGTTTTGTTTTGGTTTTTACCACACGCCAGTTTATATTCCTGAAGAAAAGGGGCCCATTAACAGTTAAAGACACTTTAAAATTCCAGTATGTTTTTGTACTGTATTTAAGTATATTTAGAATAAAAGTTCATTGCAATAAATTAAGCAAATGGCCTTCCAGGATGAGGGAATGCAGGAGGATGAAAAAATGAGGAAACCACCTTCACAGCAATGTGTCTGTTTATTACTAAGAACCTCAGAGATGAGAGAGCCCTCTCTTTGCCTGACATTTATTTCCTAACTGTTCTCCAGAGAAGAGGCACTGATGCTAAATTTATTAAACTAGCTAACAGGTCCCAGGCACCTCAGCAGAGAAAGAATCTGCAAGGTCACCAGTTCCTACCCGGTACAGAGCACGTCACTGGTGAGGAACACGGCCCTTATGGCGAGGTCTGGAGCCAAGCACAAGTACACTCCACCAGGTTATTGGGGTGGGCTCCACGCCAGCCCACAAGCTTTATGAGAACGCAGGAGCGACTGCCATACGAAGGAGACAGGGCTGCAAAGGTGTGAGAAAGCAGAGCTGCAAGGGGAGGAAGGAGGCAGCGGTGCAAGCAGTCAGTGGAAGGACACCAGTGCCAGCAATACCTGTGCAAGAGATACAAGACTGGAAACTACCAACTTGAGTAATGGCAAGAAATACATTTAAGGAAATCTCCTGGGGATCTGGAGGATTAGGCAAGTATGTAAGTGATGTACATGTCCCCTCTGTCTACGTCAGGTCACCTGAGCGCTGCCATTTCAAGCCCAGGGGAAGGCAGGGGGGGAAATAGTGACTGCTACCCCAGCGTCTACAGCAGAAGGCCCTGGGTGGAAGCGATGGGCCTACCCCAGTCCCATGAATCCTCGAGTGCCTCCCACCCAGCCATTGCGCACACCCTGTGCTGCCTGGAGCCTGTCAACGAAAAGGGGCTGTGAAAAAGGGCAGGCCCGTTCTCCTTAACGTAGGTGCCACACATAGGCTGCGCTGTTGAGAAACCCAGTGCAAGCATGCTCTGGGATGCCAGGCAGAGACTGGAATGTAAATCCTGTAACGCCCCACCGGCTAGGCGAAAACCAGGCTCTCCGACGGGGCCGAACAGCTCCATCGCACAGCCAAGGCACAGCCCGGAGAGGCTGCGTGCGACCCAAGGGCGCAGCGAGAGGGGCTGCCTGGGGCGAGGCTCGGTGCAGGGTGCTCATTCAACCCCAACACCGCAAACGCGACAGGTTTCAGC
>NW_008615233.1:0-6037 GCF_000691845.1 Merops nubicus | reverse complement strand
TGCAGGACCTTGCCCTTGGCCTTGGTGAACCTCATGAGCTGGATGACAACTGGAGATCTCCCACCTCCAGAGACACGTGGCTCCTCTCTCACCTCCCCATCTTGCCTCACTGGGATGTAACCCAGGAACAAGCCCCAGTGGCCACCTCCCGTGTGTGTCCCTGCAGAACCAAAGGAAGAACCCACCTCCCCCCCTGGGTGCAGAGCCCTGTGGTTATCTCCACAGGATCAGCTCTAAGGAGTGACCAGCACGTGTCCCTTGGACCTGGGTCAGCAGATCAGGGAAGGGTGGGGTGACTTCCACAGCGTGATAACGTTATCTGCTGGGTGTCCAGCTCCCTGGGCGAGCTTGCAAAGGTCATGGAGCTTAGTATGAAAAGACTGATTCATGAGATTGCCTCTGTAACTGCGTGGTGGGGATGGGCTCCTATCTCAGACTGTTCCTCCAGGGTTAATGGCAGCTTCTTTTCTGGAGAGGAGCGAGGAGAACGTGCTGTGAACGTGCAGGAGCAACGTGAAGCACGTGGGGTTTGTCCAAGGGACTGCAGGAACCCGTAGGACAGGTCGTAGCACGGGGTTGCTGCAAGATTTCCTCTGCGTCGTGGTGGGGGATCAGAAGGACACCTCAGAAGCTCGACTGTGAGGTTGGCCCATGGCCAGTCTTTGCTTGGGTCAAGTCCTTCCTCTGCTGCCATGTGCTCTTGGGTAAGGAGATGTCTTTGCAGATGATGCCTGAGCTGAGGAGACCTCTCAAGAAGCTCATTGGTGATGTTTGTTGTTCCTACACAGAGCTAACACCACCCCATGGCAGACCAAAGAGACCTTCTCCCATTTACCATAGAACTGTTCAATAATGAGGGTCGGAAGGGACCTTTCAAGGTCATCTGGTCCAACTCCCCTTCTGGGAGCAGGAGGATCTGCAACTAGAGCAGGTTGCTCAGAGACCCATCCCACCTGACCTTCAACTTGGTCTGAATTTTCGGAGGTGAATTCTGAGGTGACTTTTCACTTGAATTTCAGCAGAAGGGACCTTAGGAGAAGCTGTTTGCTCACTTCCTCCTCTGCTCAGCCCCTCTGCTGAGCTCAAACTGGCTTTCACTTAGCAGATGTGCCTTGGGTAGGAGAAACATCTCATGGTCCATCTCCCAGGATCCCACAAGCAAGGTCTGCTGAGCTCCAAGGAAGTGTTGGAGGGTGCTGTGTGAGCCCATCACACTCCTGCCATCCTTTCAGTTCTGATTTATTTCTACTTCCTTTCTCTACCAGACCTTTCTCCCAACCCTGAAGCCTTCTCTGTGGTCCTTCCTCCAGCAGCCTCCTGACTCCAACCCCTTCTCCCTTGCACTCCTTGCTGCCCAGGATTTCCTTGGCACGTTGGCATTTCATGCTCCTGCCACCACACCAGTTGTGCCTCCTCAGATCTCCAGAAAAACTACGCTGGATGAACAAAGCTCTTCGAGGTGACATCTTTCCAGCTTGGACAACCCACAGCTCAGGCTGCTCCACAGAAGGTGGACCCTGAAAGCTGCTGTCTGGGTTTTTTTTCTCCACCAGGCAGGTGTCCCGTGGGGGGATGAGGCCTGACATTGATGGGATAATGAAGCCGGTTTCCATCTTTCTCCTGGTGGATGAAACAATCCCCGTCATTCTTGCGGGCGGTCAGAGTTCACCGTGGGCCTGGGCCGGCTGTGACATTGATTGGCAGGTCCCAGGGCAACCTCCTTTGACACGAGTTGTCAGGTTTGGGCATGTCAATTAGTGGCTGTGCCACTTAATGAGGTTTTGATGACGGAGAAGAGCCAGAATTTCATTCCCATCCAGGGAAACGCCGTGGTGACAACCTCGGTACCTCTGGGGTCACGTTCTCTTCTAGAGCTCCGTAGCCAAGCGACTTCATGGGAGTCTGGACTTGTGTGGAAAGCTGGAGAACTCTCCTTTTAAAGAAGAATCTTCTAAAAGAAGGGAGATTTAGAGATAAAAGACTCTGCTGGAAGGGGAGTGCTGCCTGTTAAACTCAAGTTGCCTTGAGCCAGGCTTGCCCACACAGTCTGAGCCCAAGCCTGATGGATCATCACCTCACCCCCCTGAAAGGGATCCCAAAATCTTCTGAAGGTCTTGATGAACACCAGTGGACAAGGAGGAACATCTGACTGCTGTAGCTGACCCTGGTCTCTCTTCAGGATAGAGGGATGGAGAGATGACAGCAGAGGAACCAGCTTGTCCTTCTCATCTGCCTTCTCCAGGCACCAAAGAACATCACCAAGGCTGCTCAAACAGGACATCCACTGCAGAAGCAGCTGAGAGCTTCATCCAGAGGCGTCAGCAATTAGATGATGATGATGATGATGATTAGCTCTTATACAACGCCCTTCTCACCAGCAGGCTCCAGTCCCACATCTGGGATGCTCCCAAAAACCCTCTGGCTGCGTGGGTCCTTCTGCCACCTTCGTCAGCTCTGAGTGAACAAAGTAACAGCTCTTGCTGCCAATATTCTTGTTTTGCTGCCTATCAAGGGAGCTGTTGAGAGTTGAACTTGGTTTTCTCCATTTTCCTCCTTCTTTTGGCTACCAGGATGGTAAACCATGAGCAGCAAGACTAGATCCATTGGCTTTCCAACAGCCCAGGCCCATCTGTTGGCTTTCCAACAGCCCAGGCCCATTTGTTGGCTTTCCAACAGTCCAGGCCCATCTATAGGTGACCCCAGGACCCCAAATCCAAGAAATAATCACTTTTTTTTTGGTGGTGTATCAGGTATGAAGCTGCTGTCAGGAGTAATTCCTCATCTCCTGTGAGTAACTGCAACTCTCACCCCAACGTGACTCAAAGGTGAGAAATCCTCAGCCCCACGACACCACCTCACAGAGCTTTAGGACAGCAGAAAGAGCAGTGACCAACCCCAAAGCCCTTCAGCCCTTTCCATGTGGGTGCTCATCCTGGTGTCATCCCAAAGTGACTTTGCTGTCACCACCAGGAGAAGTTCAGTGGCTGGACATCACTGCCACCAGCTTCTTCTTGTAAGGAAGAAGTTCTTCACTGTGAGGGTGGTGAGACCCTGGCACAGGTTGCCCAGGGAAGCTGTGGATGCTCCATCCCTGGAGGTGTTCAAGGCCAGGTTGGGTGGGGCTTGGAGCAACCTGCTCTAGTGGGAGGTGTCCTGCCCATGGCAGGGGGGTTGGAACTGGATGAGCTTTAAGGTCCCTTCCAACCCAAACCAGTCTGTGATTCTGTGACTATCACCACACAGCATCTTCTCATTAAAGACCACTTGGCCAGGATGAGGGAAAAGATCATTTTGGGGGACCCTAGAGCAAAGCCAGCTCATGGTGCTTGTTCCCTAGAGCAGATGGAGGACAAGCATCCCCTGGACAAGCACTTTGGAACTCCGGGTGATGTTTTTATAACCTCAGAAAATCGCCTTGCACAAAGACTTCATTTTTCTGGTTTTTTTCCCCAAAAAGGCAGCCAGAAGAGGGGGTAAGACCAGCCAGCAGCTTTGCCACCCGAGGCTCCTGGCGGGGAGGAAAACTCCCCAGCTCCAGAGAGGCCATCCAGGAACAGCCAAAGGGCTTTGTGGAATGCCAGGAGCACCCAGAAGCTGAGCTGAAACACTCTGAGGGATCTCTTCCCACGTCGTTCTTCTCCCACATCAGCTCAAGACAAAAGAGAAAGCAAGAGTGTGACATGTCTGCTCTCCTTGCTGTCAAAAAATAAACCCCTGAGGCCTCTTTCTTCCCATAAATGTCGTGAGTCACCGGGCAAAGTGTTCGTCTTGCACCACGGCACCCATCACTAATGAATCAATGAGGCCAAATTTCAGCCAGCTCCTCACACACGGCACCAACTCGGGTGTCCACCGAGGTGGCCGTGATGAGATTGGGTGCTGTAGATGATGTCCCAGGGATAATAATGACTTAAACCCCCTCAGTGCACTTTGCACCCCAGCTGGCGAGCTGGATTTTCACCAGGAGGGGAGGAGATGGGATGAGGATCTTCTCTCCTCCCCTCAGCACAGCGAGCTAAAACGAGGGAGTGCTCCGGGTTAAAAATAAAGCAAAAAGAAGGAAAAAAAAAGGTTATTTTTAACCCAGAGCAGCTCCCTGATCTGGTTCACCATCCAGGCATGGAGACAGGGCTGTAAAACAAGCAGTCGCTCAGCTGGGCTCTGCCCAGGAGGTTTGGGGCTAGGGGATAAATGAATTAAAGGGGTTTTGGTGGCACCTGGAGAGCAGCTTCCACACATCAGCCTACACATGGACACACAGAGCGTGGCCACCCAGCACAGCTCCAGCCCCAGGGCTCGCCCAAGATCTCCCCAACCAGCAAGGACAGAGGCAGATATTCCCCAGAAGCACCAAGCAGCCATAAATTCTTCTTTTTTTTTTCCCCAAAGGAAAGGTTTAAACCCCGCTTTGGATTTTAGTTTCTCTCTTAAACCAGGCCCTGAAGGAGGCCGTGGCTCAAAGGGTTCACAGACAGCCTGCTCCGAAGGGACATCTGCCATCCCAGTGGGAGTTGTCCATGCCTGGACGTCGAGGTGGGCAGCAATCTGTTCCTCCTTGCTTCAAATCCCCCCTTTGAGACAGGTCGGCTCCCACAGGATGAGAAAAAAAACCTCGTTTGGTTTCTTGGAGTGTCTTCCCTCAGTGCTCTGGCTGCTCTTTGGGGAGGTCTTAATGCAATTTAGGTGCTTCCTGAAATAAAATAATAATATTAACTCATACGTGCTCATGCCCGAGGCTGGTGTGTCCTTGGAAGAAGCCCAGGGAAGATCTCACCTCCAGCCCAGGCTCCCTCCTGGTCTTCCTCAAGCCTTTTTGCTGCCATCTCTCTCGCGTGTGACCCAATTTTTGAGGAAAAGAAGCTTTTGGGCTGCCGTCCATCTGTCTGTCTGCCTCCCCTCGCCTCTGGGCAATGTTTTCAGCTGCTGGGTGATCTCAACCCCGTCTGACAGGGGCACGGAGCTCTTCGAGGTATTAAGTTCCTATGAGCAGCAGAGGGAAATCTAGAAATAAGCAGTTTTCGTGGCTTCCTGACAGCTTTCAAAAGTCCTCTTCCTGTCTTCAGTAAAGGAAGTATTTCGTATTTAGTATTTAGCCTGGAACAGCAAGGAAATTTAACCTGGATAAGCTCAATCTATCTTAAAGTTACCCCAAAACAGAAAGGAAAAAAACCTAAATTTATTATGCACGTGCATTAACAGTTGTTTTATACCAATCTCTTCACATTTTGAACCATGGGAATGATTTTTTTTTTTCCATGGGGAATGAAAAAGTTGCTTCACATTCATTTATTCCCGCCACAGACCTCTGGATTTTTAAGGTGATAATATTAAAAGGGGTTTTTCCCTGCACAGGGAAACTGAGGCACAGAGGAATCAGAGCAGCACCCAGCACACTCCATCCTGTGGGTGCTGTTTAGTCCTTTCCAGCACCAGAAACAGTGAGAATTTTACCAAATTCTCTCTGTTTTGTCTCAAAGATGAACTGAAGTGGCAGCAGAGAGGTCAGGCAAAGGAGGCCCTCCCTGAACCCAGCTTTATTTTAGGAAAAAAGAGCCTTAAGGGTTTTCTTTGACTCTTTTTTTCTGTCTATGTAGTAAATGTGTGGACAACTGCTGCTGGTGGAGGTGTGGGGAGCACCCCAGAATTATCAGACGTGCATGAAGCCCGTGGCAGGGTGCACAGGCAGCTCTCCAAAGCACATCCCAGTCACAAGTGGGAGTCTCCCAGGGATCCATACTGGGCCAAATACTGTTGAGTGTCATCATAAGTGATCTGGATGATGGGGCAAAGGGTAACCTGATGAAGTTTGTTGATGATAATAGAATCATGGAATGGTTTGGGTTGGAAAAGGTCATCTAGTCCAATTCTCCTGCGGAGAGCAGGGACACCCCCAACCAGAGCAGGTGGCTCAGAGCTCCATCCAACCTCCCCTGGGATGGTTCCAGTTATGAGGCATCAACCTGGGCCAGGGTCTCACCAACCTCAGTGTCAATAAATGTCTTCCTTAGAAGGAGCCTAAATCTCCCTCTTTTAGTTT
>NW_008615232.1:14132-20186 GCF_000691845.1 Merops nubicus | reverse complement strand
TGACGGCGCAGAAGACGATGAGGCTGCTTCCCGCCTCGGGGCGCA
This sequence comes from Merops nubicus, assembly GCF_000691845.1. Taxonomy (NCBI): domain Eukaryota; kingdom Metazoa; phylum Chordata; class Aves; order Coraciiformes; family Meropidae; genus Merops; species Merops nubicus. The sequence goes on along the minus strand of NW_008615232.1, from coordinate 20,141 downwards.
AGGCCACGCAAAAGGTACCGTGGTGGCCGCACGCTCAGCTTCTCCCAGCGGGTCCTTTTCTGGCCACGGAGCGTCCCGTGGTGATCGCGCTGCTGATCAGCTCTCGAGTGTCTGCTGTCAGTGCGTCACGGGGAAAAGCCTCGGAAGCGAACTCACAGAAAAACTTTTGGAAAAAATAGAGAAAAGACGTCTGAATTTGTTTCTGGGAAGCTTTCAGAACCAATACGGATTTAGAAAAATTTAAGGCATTACTGAAACCGCAGGGAAGCTTTTGCCTGTTTCTCTCTGTTCTGCTGGCACTTCATAGGAAGCATCTCCCCTCTGAGGACAGGCTGAGAGAGCTGGGGTTCTTTCTTCAGCCTGGGGAAGAGAAGGCTCCAGGGAGACCTTAGAACACCTCTCCAAAACTTAAAAGGCACCCACAGTAAAGATGGGGAGGGACTCTAAATCAGGAACTAAAGTGACAGGATGAGGGAATGGTTTAAAACTGAAAGAGCAGAGATTTATATTAAATACTAGGAAGAAATTTTCCACTCTGACAGTGGGGAGACACTGGGAACAGGTTGCCCAGAGGTTGTGGATGCCATGTCCCTGGAAGTGTTCCGGGCAGGTTGCACAAGCCTCTGAGCAACTTGGTCTAGTGGGAGTTGTCCCTGCCCATGACAGGGGGATTGCAACATGATCTTTAAGGTCCTTTCCAACTCAAACCACTCTGTGATTCTGAATGAAATATTTATTTTTTTAATTTTTCTTAATACAATTTCAAACTAATGAAACTTAGGAAAACTGAATAGAAATAACAGTGCATTTTTGTTTTAATCATAACTTCTCAATATGAAAATACAGCTGTTCCCAAATACTCCTTTCTGGAGAGTTCTGCCTGAAGGTTGCTAGTGTTTACAGCTAGAAGCAGAAAAAGGATTGTGAGTGCTATCACTGAAACTATTGTTAAGCTTTAGCGTTTATTTAGATTTTCTACATACAAGTCTGTAATTTACATACTGTAGGGTTTAAAGTACTTAAATATTTAACAGGAAAATATTAATATTGGAAAAATATTATTTTAAAAATATGCATATAATATTGATGCGTTGTACTTTTGAAGGTCGTTGTTGGCGATCAGGATGGGGTCATTACATGTTTTGGCATAAAGAAAGGGGAAGCTGTGGTAAGTGCAAGTGTTCAGTAAAAATTTTATTTAAAAACTTCCTTCCTGATGAACTTTGAGAATCTCTTTTTATTGACCTGGGAAATAACATACCTGTGGATAGCTGGCTGTGATGCATGCTTACTTCATGCCTGTCTACGAACGTGGTCCTTCACAGTTGTAGTCAGACACTAGGCCAGATTATCACCAAAAAAACCCCAACAACACCCAGTTTAACACCTTTTGCTTTGCAGTTCAGTTGAGCTTAAGCCTGTGCACATAACACGGTTACTGTGACTGGACAAAAACCTGCAGTGATTCACCTCAGGGGATTTTCACAAATTGATTGCTTTTTGTCAGCCTAGGCTTATGCCCAGATTATCAAAAGTCTATTATTTTATTTTTTGCCCATTGAGGAGGTTCATAGCCAGCTCTAAGGACTCTCTAGCAGTGCAAAGAAATCTTTGTAGTCTTCTGGAATAAGACTACAACATGTGGGAGGGAGGGAGTGTGTGTGTGTTGCTCTTCAAAAAAAAATTCCTGTGGCTAAATAATACTAAAATAATAAAGTCTTAGTTTATTATCTTTTACAACTTTTTTATTTATGGACTTCTAAAATACTTGATTGCTTTGTGATTCAGAAGAGAAACGTGCAGATTATTTTTGTCTGCATATAATCCATAGTATCTTAGTTTTGGCAGAAATTGTAAAGCAAGTTTATTATGCTTTATGTTAAAAGATTACCATTAAAATGATGTTGTGATGACAGTTGCTTTTCTGTTTACAGCCAGTGTTCAAGACTCTGCCAGGCCAAAAAATTGCAAGATTGGAGCTGGGGGGAGCCCTTAATACACCACAAGAGAAAATTTTTGTGGCTACAGGATCAGAAGTTAGAGGCTTCACAAAAAGAGGGAAGCAGTTTCTTTCATTTGAAACGAACCTTTCTGAAAGCATCAAAGCGATGTGTGTATATTTTGCGTTTCTTTTTCAGAGCCAAAGCGGATTCTTAGTTTATGATTTCATGAATAATAATTTTTTAAAATTAAGTTTTTACCTTACTGTGTGCTTGTAGGTAACAAAGTGTCAGTCAAGCTTTAGCTTGTGCCCTGATGTGCAGGAAGGAATTTAGAAATTGTAGGGGGAGCTCGGGAGGGGGCTGAATCTGCGAGTGGTGGTGCGTGCATGTAGCAGGGCTGTCTCTGCAGCTGTCCTGGGAAGATGCTACAGGAAGTGTTTTCTCTTTCCCAGGCATATTTCGGGAGCAGACCTCTTTCTTTGTGCGAGCTATATCTATAACCATTACTGTGACTGCAAGGACCAGCACTACTTCCTATCAGGAGATAAAATCAATGATGTTCTCTGCCTTCCTGTAGATAAAGTGGATTGCATTACACCGGTACTTGCGTGTCAGGATAGAGTCCTCAGAGTTTTACAGGTTAAAAAATGACTTGTTTATGTTTAGTGTATTGATGCCATAGAATGGAATTAATTCTGAAGGGAATCAGTGTATCAGTATGGCTTAAACACTATAATGATAAGTATATTGTTTCTTATTTGACAGTGTTACAATACTGGTACATTCATTTTTTTAAAAGCAGAGTCATAAACTTGCAAAACAAAGATTAATAAGACCACTGTCAGTAGGCTTTGGAGTTCATGGGTGGAGGTAGATAATAAATGAGTCCCTTCTAACTAAAAGTGCTCACATAAGAGATTTAAGCGTGTAAGTCTTCACCAGTTTGGAAATTCTTACTCTCACAGATGACTGTTGAGACAAGGCAGTGATATGAAGTGGTTTAACAGTGTCATTTGCCAGGAAGATTCACATTTTTTTTTAATAATACCACATTTCAAGAGTCTTAAGTTTTATCTACATAAGCTTGACACTGGTTTGGCTTAGAAATCGTTCTCCTGTGGTACTGGGAATTTGTTTAAACAAAGCATGTCCCTTACTATTATCCATAATAGTTTTGTCCTTCCACTCATAGGCTTTTGGTTTGGTTTGTGCTTGGTGTTTTGGGATTCAGGGTTTTTTTGTTTGTTTGTTTGTTTTTTTGTGGTTGATGTGGTTTTGTTTGGTTTGTTCATGTTTTGGTTGTGTTTTTTGTTGTTGTTGTTTTTTAAATTCATTCAAGATAGTTCTCTTTGTCTTTAGGGATCTAATTTACTGTATGAAGTTGAAGTTTCTGGACCACCTACTGTTCTTGCTCTAAACAATGGAAATGGGGGTAAGAAGGTTTTGAATATACGCATAACTAAATAATGTTATTTGACCATATTTTTAAGATCTTATTGCTTGTGCTTGTTAATTATGTTTTGCCTTGATTTTCAAGAGGTTAAAAATGTGGCAGAAAACTGTTGAGTAATTTCTTATGTACAAATCAATGTATACACACACACACACGACTGGTTTTGATAGTTCTAAATTCACATTTCATTAAGAGCAGTGACATGTAAGGGGATCTCATTGTGTAAATATGAACAGGACTTTAGGGGACCTTGTCAAAATTCTGGGTATGGGTTTCTGTTATTTATGACTGGAATCACTAGTTGCATCCATCCATGGGTGGATGAGAATATTGAGTGGAGCTCACAGAAACTTAACACCATGGATCGATCAAGCTTAAAATAGTTTGATCATTCTCCTTGCTAATCTGTTCTAACCTAACATGAATCACTTTAGTGTGCTAATCTGGCTCTTAATTTAGTTCCAGTTAGGTTGGGTGACTGACGTTCAGAGCTGGTTCTGAAAAGTGGTTCTGACTGGCTGAGCTCTTGGCTCAACACTGGCTGTTGGATGCGTGTTCTGAGTTAATGTCTTTGCTTCTCTTCTGTAAAGGCACTTTAATAGCCTGTCTTTGCTGAAATGTCAAGTGTTGGATTATGAATGTTTTTTAGGCAGGACTTCAGTGCAGGGGAGGGCATTCATACACAAGGAAATGATCAGAATAGATTCAACATGTATTTGGTTTTGTTTCTAAAGCCTGACAGTTCTGTTGCACAACACTAATGTTAGTATTTTATTTTCCCCTTTGGCTGTGGAGCTTAACTACACAGTACTTTCAAGTCTTTTAAATTGGTGTACTTGATTCTATCAATTTTAAATTCAGTTTATGTGTTTAGGTGATTCTGGAGAAGAAATTGTATATGGAACTTCTGATGGTAAACTGGGTCTTACCCAAATTACCAGTTCCAAGCCCATACCTAAGTGGGAAATTGGAAATGAAAAAAAGAGAGGAGGTATGTGTGTCAATCTCTTAATTCTTTAGTTTTCCAGCATATCTGAGGCTTTATTACAAATATAATAATCAGTAAATTCTATTTATAGCTACTTTGGAGGTATATTGTAATTATGTCAATATTGTATATTTATATGAATAAGCATTCTTTCATTCTTCTGATTTTCTTGTCATTTTAATCAGTTTGTCATGCTTTGGGTTTTCTGTTCATGTTATTTCCAGTACTTTAGTATAATTCTGTTTCTATGGGTTTTCTCATGTAACATTTGTAAAACAGTGTTGATTTGCATTTGATTGCTCAAGATTTTTATTCTTTTGGTGACTCTTTCTAAGTGCAAATATCCCTGCCAGACTTTTCAGATGTTCAGTGGTCTTGAAGTCCCTTCAATGACTTCAGGTCAGCGTCTTCCCTGCATGATTTTTTTTCCTTCTTGTTTTTTTTAAAAAAAAAAAAAAACACTATAAGGAGTTTTGTCTGAAGATGGTATAAGACTTTCATAAAAGCTCCACAATCACTGATTGTCAACTAGCAGCACCTAGTCAGGGTTTGGCACAAGTCAGAACCCTCATTCTGTCTGTTAGCCAGAATTCCTGGTGGGCCATTCATCAACAGCTTTAAGTCAATTATAGGAAGCAAATGGTTGCTTCTTCAGCTGGCAAAGTTACAGTAGTGTGGACAGACACTTAGTTCAGCTGGTGAGGTGTGTGACAAGGCAGGGGTTAAACCCCCTGGAAGTAACCTATTTGAGCAGCACAAGGAGTCTCTGTTCCGTGCCTTTCACCAAGGGAACTCACATGGTTTTGACTTGGAATCAGTTGCTGTAAAACCCACTGTACAATCTTGAACGTGAGGCTCAGGTGAGAGATTTCCGCCCTCTAGTGGACTCACCCAGAAATAGCATTAATAAAACTTAAAAAGCTGACCAAGAGTCTCGTTTCTGTGTAACTGAATGTGGCCTGTGTATTACTGTGTCAGCAGTGAATGAGGTTGGAGTAAATGGATTTGTTTTCTTTTTCGTTAGGTATCTTATGCATTGATAGTTTTGACATCGTGGGAGATGGGGTTAAAGAATTACTCGTTGGACGAGATGATGGAGTGCTAGAAATTTACAGCTTTGAGAGTGCAGATGATCCTGTCCTTCGATATGATTATGTAAGTCCATGTTCATCCTGCTCTTCTTTGCTGGAAAAAGGAGTTTTTAAAAAAAAAAGCTGTATTTCAAAACTTAAAAATATTTACAAGATCATTATTACTAAAATGCGTGTTTTGTTTTTCATTTCATGAGCTCTGTAATATTAACAGTATGGACTTCAAAGCAGCAGCCTAATATTTAAGAACGAGAAAGTGAAATTTGAGCAAAAATCAAAATAGTGTTGAGGGTATGTTAAAGTTCTGGCTCTGCTGACTACTGATGTCTGTCCTGGGTGAAATCTAATACACTGCGTCTCTCTCATAGTGAAAAAATAAGACCATGATGTGTATCATCTGTGTTTTACATGTAAAACAACAAATGTAAGCTGTCAGGACTTTACTGAGCATAAGTACTTTGGTTATGAATTGTTTCAAATAGTAGATTTAATCCATAGTGATTAGTTCAGCCTTTAGTCAGATTGCTAATTACT
>NW_008615232.1:10779-14101 GCF_000691845.1 Merops nubicus | reverse complement strand
TCCTGCTGGAAAAATATGTCCATCAGCATTCTGCTTTAGGCTGCTTTTATAATGTCTGTGTTGTGCAGAGCAGGATGGGAGTGCGTTTGTTAGAACAGCCCAGTTTGGCTGTGATCATCAGCAGCTTCCTCTTTTGTAGGTCTAGATATTGGGTGCCTCTGTAGGTATTTTGTGATGCAGGTAAAAAGAGAAGTGTAACACTTAACCTCCCCCTCCAAAGCCCCCCCAGACTTCTCGAATGAGCACGGTGATGTTTCCCTCTGCTTGAATGTGTTTATTTGAAGGCTTTATCAGAGAGCATTGGATCCATCCAGGGGGGCTGTGTTGGAAAAGATGGGTATGATGAAATTTTAGCATCCACATACTCAGGTAAGCTTCATATCATTTACCCAACCCACGTATGGTGACATGATAAAAATGAAGCAAGCTGTGTTGTTAGTACAGCTCACATCTCTGGAAATTATTGTTCTGATTGGAACCATGATAAAATTTTGTTGAAAAGATCAAATCTAATTTAATATTTACACTTTGAAAAAAAATATTTCCTACAATTAAACTATGGTTTTGTATTTTAAGATGTTCATAATGCATTCTGCTGCATAACACAGCAGCTGGTTATTTGGGTATAGCCTGCTGCCTAACTGAGAAGAAGTAATAAATATGTCCAAAGAAGTTGTTTATGATATTTTAAAAAACATAAAGAATATTGATAGATGTGCATATCTCTTCCAACCAAAATGATTCCGTGATTTTTGTATGTGTGTGTTCTTGTCTTTTATGTAATTTCCTTCCTTTTCAGCTTCACAGGGCTTTAAATGGGGTTGATTTTGGTTTTAGTATAAACTAAAGCCTTGCCCCCTGCTCTGTGAGCTGTTGGAGTGTCTGTCACAGAAGCCATGATGAACATGCTTCATGTGTTACAACAGCTAAAATATTGTTAATTTTCTGTCTTCAGCTACCTTCAGTGCTAAAAAACTAGCCTGCTGGAATCTCTTGTATACAAAATCATGTATTTCGGCAAGATACAATTCTTGGTCAGCTATTGAGAAGTAATGGTGTTCAGGTACCTCTTCTAGTCTTTGGGTGATGAGAACACTCTTACACCTCACCTCATATGAATCATTTAGGTAGGACAGACTGCAGCAATACTGTGGCCAAAGTCCTTTGTGGCTTCTTTTTGTGGGAATGTTGTAAAGATCCATGAATCCTAGAAGAAGGAAAAAAGTGGAAGCCTACTTTCACCTCTGGATTTTCAAAGGGGATCTCTGGTAGAGTGTGCAGTAGACCTGTTTTGGCAGATCAGGAGACGTAATGCTTAGAGCAGTGAAAGTTCCATTTGAAGCCAGGCCACACAGGACTGTGGTGGATTTCTTTTAAAGTTCCTGCTCCATTACTGGGCTTTCTTGGTACTTGAATTAAATGTCCAAGGAGTGTGGCTACAGGAAGGTGGTGGACACACCAGCTTTTATGGTGCACGGTATAATGATGCTGTTTTACTTTCTGCTTGCATTAGATGAGGTAACAGGAGCTATTAACACCTATTAAAGTCTGTGTATCATACCTGAAGTGTTGGGACGTAATCAGTATGTGCTTTTGTAACTTTTTAACTGTAATTAAGTAAACAAAAATATGCTGTTTTTTTAATTCATTTCCACCAGCATCATTCAGTTTCAAAGCCCTGTGCAACATACAGTTTGCTGTTAAGAGACTGCATGGCTTAGGTTTGTTTTGAACTATAGTCCTGCAAATGAATGAGAGGTGGGAAAAAAATCGAGTGCTCAGTTAAGAACTACTGCAGAGGGATTTATTGCTCAGAGTCCTTCATGAAAAAGAATAAAGAATATTTTCCAGTCTGTGAGTGAGGAATGAAACCCATAAAATAATCATACTCAGTGTATAGATTAATCCTCTGAAGAATGGATTCATTTAGTGTCTTGCGTCTCTCTACCCAGCAACTGGATCCACACATACAAAAGTTGTGTGTAGATTTTTCTTTATAGCTTATAAGGAATATAAACTTCATATATTGGTTTAGGCTGGCTGACAGGACTGACTACAGAACCTGTCCATAAAGAAGGTGGATCAGGTGAAGAACTAAAATTAAGTCAAGAAATGCAGAGCAAGATTTCATCCTTAAGGTAATTGCACAAGAAAGAAATATAAATGGAAGAATTTAAATGTTAAAAGCTCAAATGTCATCTTTCCTTCCTATCTCACTGGATTTTCTGTACTGTTAATGTGTCTAGAAGTAGTATCAAGCCTTTTCAAAGTACAAATGAATAGCAGCCTCATTTCATAATCTTCTATCTTGGCTTCACCTGATGATGTCTTAATGCCCTCTTGCTCAGTATCAGTGAGGTGAGATTCTCTTCTTCTGTGCTGCTTAGAGCTTCAAGTGATGGGAGCAAACAGTCATTAGCATATAGTTCAAAATGCATTGTTCTCTGAAGGAAAAATGTTGCCCTTTCCTGTGACTTGCAGAAATCTTTTTTGGCAAGGTACAGTAGAATCTACATTTTCTGTGATGTAGTTTATATGTGGAAGGGGAGTCACCAGTCACTTCTGGTTGGAAAACTGTGAACAGAAGATAAACATAACTGCCTGGAAAGCTTAATCCACTTCATTTCTAGGGTAGCTTTTATAGTTGTTTCTTTAAGACATCATATGTGGTTTGCCTTTTCTAGGAATGAATTGGAACACTTACAGATGAAAGTACTGCAGGAACGGGAAAAATACCAGCAGTCTTCTCAGTCCAGTACGGCTGTTTCCTCAGTACCTGCATTTAGTGTGAATGACAAGTTTACATTAAATAAGGATGATGCCAGCTACAGCCTCATCTTGGAGGTGCAGACAGCTATAGATACTGTTCTGGTACAGGTGAGTGTAGGTTTGGTCTTGTTGGCTTTCTGGATGCGTAAATAAAACATTCAGAGACTTTCTAGTTTGAAAATCTGAGTTATGATATCTTGAGCTGATGAGGTTTTAAATGTCTGAGTTGTTATAAGAGTGGATGAAGTGTAGAGCCTCGCAGGGTTGAAGTAACTGTTATAAATGTTAGTTGGGGAACAAACAGAACTGAAACCCTTATTGAACAGAGCAGTGTTACACTACCAAAGCAGACCAAACTGCCTGCTGTACTAGAAGGTTTCAAAGTGACTTTTGTGTTTGCAAATCTACAGTGAGGTGCAGATTCTCACTTGGCAATCAAGTGCCCTCTGCAGTGGAAAATTAATTTTAGAATGGTATGGGCCACCTGAGCACTTGCAGTGTGGAAAAGCATCAAACATGTCTGTAATTGCTGATAAATGCCCCTGCCAGGTAG
>NW_008615232.1:5427-10748 GCF_000691845.1 Merops nubicus | reverse complement strand
TTCCTGCTGCTACATCAGCTGAAATGAATGTGAGCTGTGGTAGGTGGAAAGAGTAGTGGTACTCACTTACCTTCTTTTGGGATATACATGGGGAGAAAAATTTGACAAGGAGGGAGTGGTGAGGTGAATTTGCCACAACATATGGGAGAGAATGACTGTAGGATTCTATTTTTCAATTCTTAATAAAAATCTCAGTTTTATTACAGGTGTTATTAGAACAATGCTGAGCTACAGCTAATATGCAGCTCTATAGGATCTGCTGTTTCCATAGCTAAGTGAGGAATAATGAAATTGTTTAATCTAGCCCTGAACTTAATATAGCCTTTAGAATTTAGGGCTTTTTCTTTAAAGAAATAGAAAGCTGTATCTGGTATTGCTCTGCTGTGAGAAGACAACAAAACTGTTCTAAAAATTTTTTTTTAGGAAGAATGTTGTATATTTATCAATGTTTCCTGACACTTCTGTAAGTTATAAAGCAGTACCAGATGAATTAATTAATCATTCTAATGCCCTTTAAACTAATTTTTCAAACGTGTTAGATTTAATTTTAATACCAGTGAAAATACATCTAGATAAGAAGTGGCCTGTGCCAGAAGTGTTACTGTATGGTAAAGGGATCATTAATAATTATGTAATATGATCTGTGGGTTTTTGAACGAATGTTGTTACTCCCTTGTTAAAGCAGGGAAGGAGTTCAGTCATGGATACACTTCTTGCCTCAATAATAGCTATACTTCCATGTCTGAGAGATGTGAAGGCATTTTCACATCTGAAAAATCGTTACACGTCTTACACTGAAGTTGCTGTAAGCCAGTCACACGAGTTCAGGAATAAGAGAAAGATCATCATGTTACTCCAGGATTAACTTGTAAGATGTGTGTCTGTTATGCTTTTACCTCTTGGATGTAGCAATCGTTGCCTCTCCTTTATTAAACTAAATGGTAACAGTTAGAGGATAAATGCATCAGAAGCCTCTCAGGAACTTAAGCTCTTTATTTTTCCTTCGTCATCTGTTCTGCAGAGTGATGTCCCCATAGACTTGCTGGATGTGGATAAAAATTCTGCTGTTGTTAGTTTTAGCAGCTGTGATTCTGAGGTAAGTGAAACAAGAGCCAGTATTTATAGAGATCACGTGATGAAAACTCTTAATACTGTACAGTAAAAATGGAATTTGGACTCAATATGTTTCTAGTTCCAAATATATTGACTTAAACTACTCGTTGGTGATTTTGGAAAGCTCAGCTTCGTTAGGGATACAGCAGATTTAGGAGTTAGTGGCAGGTCCTGACATAAAGCAAAGCTAAATATGCACAAAAGGATCCAGGAGCAGGGGCTCTCTTGCATCTTTCCTGCCTAATCAAGAATGTGAAAGACCTATTTTGTATTTCTCTCGCCTCTGAATTTGCCAGCATCACATATATTTACTTCAAAGCAATGTAGGTGATTAACATTGTATTTCTTACTTTGTTCACCTCTTAAAACTGCGTTTAGAACGTGAAGGTTTTGCTGTGTTTGGAGCCATATGGTTAAGTGCATTTTTTATATAATAATTATAGACTTAAATACTTATACAGTTACTAATGATGCTTAGGGCCAGGGGGAGAATCCAGAAATTGCCTCAACATTATGTAAATCTTCTGTGAAGTCTTTTTCCTTGTAACAGTCCTCTTGAATATTTTAGTTTTAAGAACTAAATTTGTGCATTGTTGGCATACCCTCGAGCTTTCAGAAATCAGCTTTTTATTGTGTGTTTCTTGTCATTTATGATGTCATAATGATGTCATTTATTTAGCTTTTGTGTATGCATGTGTTTTCTTACTGATCTTCCTTTTGGTTTTGGATGTTGGACTAATACTGCAGATGAGTGCAGCAGGTTGACATGCACCCTTCAGATAAAAGTAGATACCTAGGTAATTTTTATGGTCATATTAAAGAGTGTAGGAAGCTTCAGTTGATTTCTCCTTATATAGAGAAATTTTAAAAATTTTATCATCATTCAAATTACTTGGAATATTCAAGTGAACCAAAGATTTATCATTTGTATTTAACTTTTGTAAAATAGCTGTACAAAACAGCAAAAACTTTACTGTACACAACTACAGTTAGAACAGAAGAACTTCAGTGAATCTGCAAACCCGGTTTGTGTTATTTTCTGTTTGTTTTTTTTTTTTTTCTGTTTACAGCCAAATGGCAACTTTCTTCTTGCGACTTACCGATGCCAAGCAAATACTACAAGACTTGAACTTAAGGTAAAATGTTCCAATATATTTTTTCCAGAATAAATTAATGGTTATTTAGACATCTGCTCAGGAACAGAGAGATCTCTTCCTGGACTGACTGCTTAGCCTGAGCAAATAATTCATCCAGGGTCCACTGCTGGTTGTTTCCTGAGAACCTTCTAATCTGGGACTTGTGTTTCTTTATGTTTGTTTGTTGGGTATCTAAAGGTTTCTAAAAATGGGTTACTTCAGAGGTGAGCCTGGGGTCCTTCTTGAGCGTCCCTAAGATGAAAGCAGTGGGGAAATCATAGGCTGTGAAGATACTTGACTCTAGAGACAGTGTGTGGAACTGAAGAGTGGAGAGAGGTGTGGGAAAGCAAGCTTTGGCACTGTGTTGTCCTCACAAGTGTTTGAAGGAAGTTACGCTGGGCAGTAAGCAGGGAATACAGACTGGATTTGTGTGTCAGAGAAGAAGCAAATCCAGTCATTCCATGCCTATGATACTAAAGGCATGTGGGTGTTTTGGGCTTTATTTTTAATTATCTGCCAAGTTCATGCATTTTGTGGCTACCACCAGGGGAAATAATGAAGGAAGTCATGATTAGGGAAATCCTCAACAATCCTAGGTTTTCTCTTTATGTAGTTGTCTAATACTGCAGCCTCCTAATCTGATATGTGTTCATTTATGTAACACTCACTCAAAACATTATGGTTAGAAATTTAAGCCTGCATAAAATGTATCAAATGTGGGGAAGCTGGGAGTGGTTATCTGTTTTTGGGTGCTGTCACAATAATGGACCTAGAGTGGAGAATTAAGACTCTGATTTCCCAGGTCGCAAGAGTAAATAAAACAAGAAGACTGAATCATATGCCTTTGTGATACACATAAAGAGGGGTGTTTTACTCTCCCACTCAAAACATCTCTAACCTTCCTGTTGTTTGTCACTGTAGTGCAGTGTGTCACCAGAACATTGTCCTGTCAGTCTTGCATCATGCTGGGTTTGACCTGCACAGGTTCTGCTGCCACCTCTCTGCAGTAGGCTGAAGATCTCCAGTGACTTACACTTCCCACGTGGAGCTTATTCTCTTCTTGTGTTTCATCTGTGCACACACAACACAGTACAACTTTTTTGGTGATTTTGATTTCCAAAGAGAATGCTTTACTAACTTACTTTTATTAAAAACATTGAAATGGATGCCTTCCTGCAGAACACTGCTTGTGGGTTCTGAGACACACTAAAATCGAGGACACAGTGAAGGTTCTAAAGCAGACCCGTACTTGAACTCCAGTCTACTCTTTTGGTTGTGTAAAGCTGTTTCAGCAGCTCTTCTGCCTGCTTTCATGGCTGGGTTGGTGCTGTAGGTGGGACACTCCTGTTTCCTGTCAGTTCTGTGTGAGTGGCAGGCTTCTTAGTGCAGTCTGTGCTAACTGGGCTCAGTGTGTTTGTACATCCTGCTTGTTGGGCGTTCTGAGGCTTGAACTTAAATCTGGCCTCTTATTTTTCTAAAAAGAGCGGAGAAGGAACTTTGATTGTTACAGAGAGATGAACATGTATTTTAAAATACACCTTACTCTTTTAAATTCTTGGATCTATTCTTTGCTGCCAACTTTGCCAACAAAAATACAACAGAATGTATTTTTTCCTTATAAAAAGAAAAAAGTAACAGGGCCACAGGAGAATTAGAAGCAAGTTACAGACTTGTTATTTTAACTAATCAGAAAGTAAGTGGTGTTTATTTTCTTAATATTTAATTCATCTAATACAGCAGCACTTCATTGGACATAACCTAGTTTTAAAACATTCTTCATCTGCTCTATTTGTGGTGGCACTATCAGTTATATACAGTACTCTAAATATTCTTGAGGTGCTACGGTCTTTCTTTCATATATTTTGAATACCCACCATTTTTCCAAATCATGGTATATTAATCTTTTCCCTTCTTTCCTGTGGGTTCTGCTTTTATTTCTGTAGGTTCGATCAATTGAAGGACAGTATGGGACACTTCAAGCCTATGTAACTCCAAGAATTCAACCCAAAACCTGCCAAGTTCATCAGTATCAAATTAAACCCCTTTCTCTTCATCAGAGAACTCATTCTGTTGACCAGGACAGGTATTTGCAAAGAAAAATCAATGCCTTTTTCTCGTGAAAAACTGGCACAATACAGCTGAAACAACATTTACTCTATAAACTTAAATATAAACCCCTAATTGACAATTTTGAGCCCACAGTTCCATTTTATGGGTTTTCTGATAGAAAATGTGGACTTAACAGGTTCCCGCTTTCCTCACCATTCTCTGTCCTTGTTTTCAAGTTATTTTTAATTTTACTGACCTGGGTTATAGTGCAGCCAGATGTGTTTGTAGAGCTGAGGGTGTTGTAGAAAGGAAACTCTCTGTGTTGGTAACCACAGTCTTTTCAGTTTCAGCCTCATTCTCCCTCCACCCTTTCAACCTAATTCTGCCCTATAGCTAATGTAGTGCCAAAACTGAGCCAATGCTTCGTTTGCCCTTCACCTCTCTATTAGAGCCTACTATTTTGTGGAATTTCTACTTGATTTTTTCTTACCTCCGTTAACATCTTGCATTGCCACCAGGGTATTGCTTGCTTCAAAACAAAAGGGAAGGGCTGGAGGGGTGATAGCAAAAGCTTTTGCCTTGCCCGCGGGCGAGCGCCGTTGGGCCCCGTGCGTGGTGCGGGTGCTGTGCCTGTGGTCTGCAGTGGGGCAGGCTGTGCAGGCACTCACTCCTCTTTGCTGTCTTGTCAGCTGTTGACCTTCTGTTCTGCCAATGACTAGGCCTAACAGGAACGTCACAACCAGCAGAAAGCTGAACCAATAAGTGGAATGTATTGAGTACAAAAAGATCATGCCATGAATGATCACTGGGGGTATAAACAAGTCAATTAGTTCACATACAATCAACCGTACCCCCAATGATCCCAAAAAAGACGTAATCCAACTTACAATAGGTGGTACAAACAGAGAGCCAAGGTTTCCCGTGGATGGAATGGGAAACAGCCATATCAGAAGGTTGAACAGATAAGAGAAAGGTGCCCACATGGTGACTCTCACCCATTTAGCCCGCATTACACACAGGCTG
>NW_008615232.1:0-5397 GCF_000691845.1 Merops nubicus | reverse complement strand
TGCCCTGAACCAGGAAGCTCTGTGGAGTGCACTCCACAGACAGACACTCCTGACTCCCTGCAAGTGGTCCCAGCTTTTATCCCCAAGCAGACACCTGACCTTTGTCAACTCACTGCGGGACCCCTGGGGCTCATTTCCCTTCTGGCTCTCCCTGCAGGGCCGGCCGCACCCTGGGGGGAAGCTATAAGGCAAACTCACCCCCTCTGTATGAAGGGCTGTGGGAATCACCCATATGTCAATCTTAATTCAGGGCTTGGGGTTCAAACCCCAGCATGTCACCTTCATCATGAGCTTCAGGTTTAACAGCTTGAAACAGGCCATGTCAAAAACTTCCAACTGGTGTCTTACCCAGTTCTAATGCGTGCTAGGAGATAAAACTTGACTGTATGTGTGGCTTTTTATCTTGAAATACAGAAAATGACAGCTGTCATATGCTATATGCAACCACTTAGTAAGACACCTGACTTCTTCTAGGTTGGTGATTAACAGGCAGCCACCACATGGAACCAAAATGGATGACCAGTGCACTGACAGTACTCCTCCTTCATAGCTAATAACTGGTTTTATTTTTTAATTTCATTATATAGACCCATGAATACACTGATCCTCAAAGGCCAGTTCAGTTTTGCTGAAATTCACTCCTGGGTTGTGTTTTGTTTGCCTGAAGTACCTGAAAAGACTCCTGCTGGAGAGAGCATCACTTTTTATTTTCAGAACACTTTTCTGGGTACGCAGCTTGAAAGTACTTACAGGTAAAATACAGCAACTGATGCACAGTGTGACTATGTTGGGGCTTTTGTCTTTCTCATTATTCACCAGTGTGCAAGTACCACTTCACACACATACTGCTGTTCACCTCTCCACCTTCAGCCCCATCAAAACTCCCTCTAAAGAGAACATTCTTAAAAAGGATTGTCAGACATTTCCAGGGATCAGAACTGTGCAGGAATGATGCAGTTTGTAACTTGAATAGGGTTTTTTGTAAGTTGACCCAAAACCCAAAATTGCCATCGAGGAAACACTTGATATGTTTCTAAGATGATGACTTGTTCTTAGAATGTAAAGGACATAGCTAACTAATATAGTGAAATGATTGTGTAATGCCTGTTGTTTTCTAACTTCTGTTTGGGTTGTTTTGTTTGGTTGTGGTTTTTTTGGTATTGTGGAGTAGAAATAACTTAAGGTATTTAATGCTCATGGAAACGAAAACATGACAGCATTAAGCTGAAACCCTTCTTTTCCTGCATCTTACATTAAGCAAATATGATTTCTGTGTTTAAGATTATACTCTGTTCTCTGATTAGTTATATCTTTCAGTAAACTATACACATCCACCTGAAAATAGAATGGTAAAGTGGTGAAAAATTGATTGTTTTAATTATACAAATTTCACCCTCTTCCCAGCCTGCCATACTTGTCTACTCCTAATTGTGGGAGGTGGTTTGGGGGGGGGGAAGGGCAGGTGTGGTTTTTTTTCTCCTCCCTTCTGCTGTTCGAGGCTTGGTGTTGGGCTTTGAGGTACTGCAATGATAAAACTGTGGAGGAATTAATACAGTGAGAAATTTTCCTTGTTTAACCATAATGCCATACATTAGAGATAACTGTTTTGTGTATACCTGAGATTTGTGTATACTGCTTTGTCTTATTTACTGGAACAAACTCTTCTCTGTCAAGCTTACACTGGGAAGGTGGGACTAGCACAGGTGTGTGTGCAGCCACTTGATACAGGGATAAGCCTTATGACCTTCACAGCAGTTGCTTTCTTTGATTAGGGCATTAATCAAAGGCCCTTCTGTTTTAACGTAGGGATACATCTAATGCATGCACATGGGTTTAAGTGTATTCATTTGAAGTTCTCTTCCTTTCTAGGAAAGGTGAGGGATGTTTTAAGTCTGACAACATTTCTACAATATCCATTCTAAAAGATGTGCTTTGCAAAGAGGCTACTAAAAGGAAGATTATTCTCAACATATCATATGGTAAAACTTCCTTCTCTGTTTTATTTGCCCTGACTTTATTTTATATTCTTATAAATGGAATATGTAATATTCATTTGCTTGTTGTGGTTTTTTTTTGACTCCCCACTAGACATAAATGAAGAATCTGTGAGGCACACATTAAAGCTGATCCATCCTAAATTAGAGTACCAGCAGCTGCTGGCCAAGAAGGTTCACTTGATAGATGCTTTGAGAGTAAGTATCTGAACTCCATGGAAGGATTTTTATGGGGGGTTGTGCTGTCAGATACCAAGCTCTAGGGATCAAGTCAGATGTGTCTCATACTGGTACTTGTTCCTTTTCTATTCCCAGGACATGTATTTTAATTATCTAGGAGACAGACTTCTTCAAGGAAAATTCCCATTTGGACTGTATAACTAGGGAATAACACGTAGGATTATTGACTGATGTTGAGGATGCCTAAATCCAACAGTCGAAGGCAGCCAGCTTTAGTATCTAATGTTCTCTTTTCACCTGCTGTTATTTTCCAGTTCATTCTTTGTCTCTTTCCACTAACCTTTAGAACCTTTTTAAGAGCTGGGAGTGATCAAACAGGCCAGATGTGACTTCCTTGCTTTGGAACTTCATCCCAGTGTGGCATAATTTCTGAATTACCTGCTTTTTAATCTTTAATACCCTTTTCAAGGATTAGTCTTCGGGAGGTACCAGATAGGCAGCTTGTCTCAGTTCTTAGACTTCTAACAATGAGGATTTTACCATCAAAAACTTGCCATCTTCTGTTTTTTATTTTTTTTTTTTTGAGGAGGCAAGGTGAAAATGGACAACCAGCCCTCTCTTGTCCTTTGGGGGAAGCAAATACTGATTGTCAGAAATCTTTACTGAGTAGAAAAAGTGACTATCAATGAGAACAGCTTTTATCATTATTACCACTAGAAGTATTTTACATGGCAAACCATCGAAGCAGAGAATAGTAATTAGTTCTTAATGCATGTTATGTGTGTGCAGTAATAATGATGTTGCACATCTTGCTTGTTTTAGGCTTTTTTTTTAGGCAGCAAATCTCTGAAAATTTTTTTTGTTTGGACATTTTTTGTCGCTCCATAAGGAGGTAAAATAATGTGATGATTGATGAGACTGTTATCCCAGCAGACTGAGGCGTAGCATAATTACCTTCCTTCTGGAGCAGGAGAGGGATGAGAAGACCTGTACTGTTGACCATCTTAAATTGGTCTGATGGTAGAGTTGGGTGTTTTAGAAGAGATCTTTAAAACCTCTTACTGTGAGGAATTGAGTGACACTTTCAGAGTTTACCTTTACACAAGATCTGGGGAATCTATGAAGTGACAAGTGGCATCTGGCATGTCATTAGAAGACTAGAAAATGAGGCACTGGGAAATAACTCTTGCTGCTTTAGAAGGGGATTGTCTTGTCTCTGAAGTATGTCCTCCTGTCAGAGCCAAGCTTAATTTCCTCTTACTGTTATGCTCTTATGATACTTAACTGCTGTTAATTCTTATGATTTAAAATGTCTTTGAGGAATTACAAGTTCATGAAGGAAATGTGGACTTCCTGCTACCAAAGTACCGCAGCATTTTGGAAGAGGCAGATCAGCTGCTTGAGGAATACAAGAGACAACCTGCACATCTCGAGAGACTTTATGGTTTGTTATCTATTCAGATTTTTATTTAAATGCAGTTTAAATGTCCAGGGAGCATGCTGGACATGGCTAAAATAGTTAGGAAGTCAGTATCAGGAGAATTGAAATAACTTGATAAGTGAGTACACTTGTGTAGCTTCAGGACAACAACAGGCACGGAAATGTGTACATCTGGTCACACAGCCAAGGATGCACATTTACACACCAATTTTGGTCATAAAAATTTGAATTTGAAGTTAAAGGCGAGCCAGTAGAACGTAGCACGTGCTGAAAATGGCTTGTATGCTGCTAGAAACACTGAGTAACTCTCGGAAGGCTCTTGAGGATTGTTCACCTGACAACTTTGAAAATTGATTAGGCATCACAAGCATTACCCCTGAGTGAAAATACCAGGACTGCATGCTGGTGATTTTTCTGCCTTTTAATAGACAGCTTCTTATATTTGGGTGATGCTTGTCTTTATGGGCACGATCAAGGATTGCATTCGAATTCAGGATGTCATTTAGGAATGTATGCAAGTTGAATGAGTGATTAAGTTCTGAGTGGCTAAGTTCTGCAAAACATCAGAAAAACAGAAAAAAGCACATGGGTGTGAAGGGAGACTTGTAGAAGGTGGTCTAAATTAGTGAAGGAAATCTGTAACCTTCTCTAGTGTTCCCTGTACTGCTTTCAGCTCAGAGAACCTCTGCCAGCACCATCTTTAATAAGCCAGTGTACACCAGTGTAAGCAGAGGCCTCATGACCCATCCGTGGTAGTTCCTCTCTCTGTCTTCCAGGTGTGGGTAATTCTAAGGCAGAAATACACACTTTGGAATGAAGCTGGAACCTGGGCTGTTCTAGCAGCGTTTTGGGTTTGTTTAAAAGTAAATAATTGTTTAAAATGTGATTTAAAAGGAGTCTTGCCTTTAAACCCAGAATCAACTCGAATAGGTTGTACATAATAATAAGTTAAAAGTTAGAGTTGCCTCATAATGAAAACAAGGCCAATAATAAGTCCTGGGATTTTTCCTTTGTAGGTATGATAACAGATCTCTTCATAGATAAGTTCAAATTTAAAGGCACCAATGTGAAAACTAAAGTTCCTCTTCTTCTGGAAATTCTGGATGGCTGTGATCAAGATGGACTCATTGCTTTTTTTGAGGCTGCAGCTTGACAAAGAAAAAAATTTTTTTTTTAATCAATGTGATTCAGTATCAACTCCAAAATATTTTCTAAGAAAAACACTTTTATTATTCTGTTGTACTGTCAGCTTTTAGGTTTTATTTGTATTTATTACCATGCTGAATACAGCAGTAAACTTCAGTTCCTATAAACTCGTGTATGTTAAATGCTGTATGTTAAATGTTTCTATGTACATAATGTTCTTGATAGCTTAAGAAACTTTCAAATCGGATGTAAATACCATTTTTGCAAAAACGTTTTTGGTACTGTTGAAGAGTACGCCCACTAGTCCCTTCTCAAGTTGTAAGGATGTGTGAAAAAAACGGTTTTCAGAGACTTAACCGGATTCAGAAGTGATTTTTGTGTTGAACCATATGCAACTACGGTGAGGATCGGGATGGGAATCGGGCCAGACTTGGTGTAGCACGTGGGCCCAGAGAAAGGGGCGAATTCTCTGATCTTGGACTGGAACCGGGTCCTGTTCTAGCTGGGCGCTAGTTCTTCTTCCCAGAGCCAGTGGCACTGAACTCCCTCCGCCCCTCTCCCGCTGCCCTCCTCTTCCTCCCAGAGCTCCGCCTCGTACGACGCGCGACTCTATTCCAGAACCGGGGCCGCTGCCCC
>NW_008615231.1:496-18912 GCF_000691845.1 Merops nubicus | reverse complement strand
AACAAGGCCATGGCTGGGCACTCAGAAGACAAACAGGGAATTGCTCCTTCCTTCCACTGAATTTACCTGTGGGATTGCTGTGAGACTTGAAGACGGGAACCAACCAGGAATTTGGGAAGCCGTTGACCATTGGAGGAGCTGAAGGAAAATTGCACCTGATTGAACTCATGTCACACTGTCAGTGTTTATCCTTTTGAGGAAGGGGAGCTTGAGAACTTACCTCCAGAATGCACCAAGGACTCCAAACCACTATCCAGATGAGAAGCAGAAGCACCATCGTTGTCACCCTCACCTGGAAGCAAGCAGAGATGAGAAACGTTTTCTTGCATGCCGGGATCCACGTCTGGCCTCGGGAAGTGCAGGCACTGGAAGGGGGTCAGGTAACCAGGCAGGAGCCAGACGTAGGTGGAGAGTGGAGGGGCCTGGGGAGCTCTTGGCTGCCTCCTGGCAGCTCTCCAAAGACTCTTTCCAGGCCATGTCCCTGGTCCTGGAGTGCTCTTCTCACTGTGGCTCTGCACTTTGGGGAGAGGGGATACAGCAGAACAGCAAAAAATAAAGCATCCGCTCTCAAAAAGACTTTTCTCAGGTGCCTGTGAGACTGAGGGTGGTGTTTGTCAGATGCAACACTGAGGTTGTGGTGACAAGACCTGCAGAGGCTGGTCTCATCTCTGCCTGGTTGAGTTTAGCTCTGAGCTGGAAGCATTGTTGGTGGTGAGGACCCATGTCCAGCTCTACCATGATTCACCAGGTAAAGAACCGATCCCAGGCTGGATTCGCAGCCATTCGTGCATGAGCAGGGGCCGCACACACCCTCTGGGAGCATTTTCCTTGTTCGGCCCCTTGGAATGGAGACAAAAGGCATCCAGGGGTGTTTCCATGATGTTGTCTTTTTCCCTGTTCCAGTTACTGGAGGCTGCTGAAGGATGGACGGTGCTTCCTGCGTCACCTTGCACCTCCTCACTCACAGGCACTGCTGAGGAAGACTGTGGGGACACCAGACGTGACCTCATGCCCCGCTTCCTCCAGAATCATGGGCTGCCTGCTGCCCACGCACACACGGTCACTGCAAAGGGCTCCTCAGAGCAGGCGTTACCATTAGATTACTCCTCTGTCTCTGTCCTGGTGGTTTTATACACAGACAGTGTTGTCCTGCTGGCCTTTTAATGGAAGGAAAATGCCCTGCTCCGCTGATTTTTGCTTCCTTTTCCTGGAAGGCACGGTAGGGGCTGCAGCCCCCTCCTGCAGGCAGCTGCGCCCCGGCCATTGCCGGGAGGAGGTTCCCCTTCGCACTCCAGTGAAGATGGTGAGGGACCTCCCAGGGATGATGCCCAGCTTGCAGCAAGCAGCACTGCTGTTGCTGCTGAGATGCCTGCTTTGGGCCTCTCTTCCTTTCTGGCAGAAACCAGTTTGTGCTTTCCTGCTTCTGGCCTGAGGCTCTGATTGCTTTTGTGACGTTTACCCCCCAAGGGCTTCTTTGCTGGGTGTCCCCTTGTGGCAGCACCTCTGCAGCATCCCAGTGGGGACGTGTCTCCTGAGCAGCCTTCTGATGTTGCATTTGGAGGATGGGATCCCATAACAGGGTTCTGCTCCTCCCTGGGAACCCCCAGCTGACCTGAGGAAGCAGGCAGATTCCAGGAGCTCTCCCAGGTCTCCTCCATGAGCTGCACCCTGTGGCTTGGCCCCGAGGGTGTTGTACACTGGAGCAAGGTGGACATCAGCTTGGCACAGGAATTTCTCAGCCTGTGGCTGGTGACTCATAGCCAGAGTGCACAGGAAAAACATAGCTACATTTCAAAAAAACAGATGCTCTCTTGTTTCCTTCCCACGGTGGATTTTCCACCGCCCCAGCCTTGGCCCACCAGCAGCCTGCCTGGCTGCTCTCCTCGCTGCTCCTCAGCAGTCCCACTGGCCCAGGTCCTCCCGTTTCTTCAGGTCAATGAGTCCCCATTCCTCCTCCTTTGGAAGCACATCCTGATGAGAGACAATTCACTGAATTTGCACTGAGACTTTTAGTGACAACGCAGTTCCTAAACGCTCCCAGAGTCCAGAGGCTTCACAGCCAAGTGGTGAGCATGCCGCTGGGGGCCATGCAGGGGGGGGAGGCTGGGCAGGAGAACAGCCCCCACTGTCACAGCCCCTGCCAGGGGAGGTCCTGCAGCCTCCCGGGTGTGCGGAGCAGCAGATCAGGGTTCGGCAGAAGCAGCAGCCATGGCAGGTAGGTCAGGGCGAAGTGCTGCATGCACATACCACGTAGACATGTTTGTAATATAATGTATGTGATACTGTATGTACCTTTTGATTGCATATTACTATTTGAGACACTTTAGGAAAATGTATTCGTTTCAAAGGTATTGGTAAGGAATTACTGCTACTGTTTTTCTGGCTTATTTATGATCCAAGAACATTATATGTTATTTTTTCTAATAATAAACAGCCTCTGTGTCCATGCAACAGTTCCTTTTTCTCTGAGCCTTTGCTTCTGGCTTCCCCCTCTAAATCCCACCTGGGGAACCTCTTTGCTCCACACCAGGACTGTCGCTCCAGGGCATGCTGAGCTGGCTTGGGCACAGATCCCTTTTGTCCTGTGCCATAGCTCCCCGGTGGCATATGGTCATGTTCCTGCAGACCTCCAGCAGCCAGAGGAAGCTGTCCTGTGGCAGAGTGCTGGAGGAGCAACTGTGGCAGAGAAGCTTCCCCAGGAGAAACTCACTGTGCTGAGCTTTGCAGCCCATCATGTCAGTGGGTGAAGCTCACTTGGCTGTAGGAACAGTTTCTTCACGCTGCTTAGACATGCTGTGGCCAGAGGTATACAGGAGGAGGTGGATGCCTCTCTGCCCTTTGGGTGCACCAGGGCTTGCCTTTCCCTGGGACCAGCAGGAGCCCATCTGGAGCTCCTGTTTGCAGGCGAGTGGTGTGGCCTCGAGCAATGTTGTGTTTCTCTGCAATT
This sequence comes from Merops nubicus, assembly GCF_000691845.1. Lineage (NCBI taxonomy): Eukaryota > Metazoa > Chordata > Aves > Coraciiformes > Meropidae > Merops > Merops nubicus. Next base: position 15,965 of record NW_008615231.1, on the reverse strand, counting down.
CACTTTCCCTGTATGGCATGTTTCCCTTTTTCATCTCCTGTTACCCACTTTGCACTGACAGGACAAGAGGAAATGGCCTCAGCTTGCACAAGGGGGTTAAGGTTGGACATTAGGAAAAATTTATTCCCCATAAAGGTTGTCCAGGGCTGCCCCAGGCTGCCCAGGGCAGTGGTGGAGTCCCCATCCCCGGAGGGGTTTCCAAGCCATGGAAATGTGTGAGGGACACGGGTCAGTGGGGACCTGGCAGTGCTGGGGGAATGTCTGGACTTGATAATCTTCAAGGTAGGTCTCTCCCAACCAGAGTGATAGTATGAAGATGTGCAGCAGTGCTACTGAAACCATTGTGCACCCGTCCCAGGAGGGGAGCCAGGTGAAGGGTTCTTGCAGCCCCTTCCTACTGTTGCTGTTCTGAAGGATGGGAGATGGGAGGTGTGGGAGATGTCAAGGCAGAAAGGAGCTGCTCCAGAGAGGAGCCAACTGCCATCAGTAATAGAGTAATTCATACAATAAAATGACACTCCAGTCTCATTTTTTCCTGACAGAACTATTCATTTCAGTGTTTTGAACCACTTTCTTACTTAAATTAATAATGTCTTTGGTAATTAAAAGGTAAGGCTAAATGAAAAACTGAGTAAGGATTAAGAAAAGAATACATGTTGCTTCTTCCCATAGCCCATGGATTTACCAGAAAGTGCATTTTTCAAGCACAGAGGTTCTTGCTCCACTCCAGGAAAAACCTAATTCAGTGCACCAGAAGGGTTTTCATTTGAAATGCTGCTGATGTTCTCATGCTGCCATTCATTAGTAGAGGTGGGCTGAGTTCTTACTATGTATGTTTGATTTTCGTTTGGAAACAGTAGGAGAAAAAATGTGCCCACTGTGAAGCTTTGGTTCACACAGGTTGGTGTATTATTTCAGCTGCAAAAGTTGCACAATGAATTCACAGCAGCTTTCCTGGACGAGAACTGGTGCTGGTGTGTGTGCTGCTGGAGACCAGAACGGGCTCCTTTAGCACGACACACCACGCCGAGCCGCTGGGCAGACTTTGTTAGTTTTCTGGTTTTCACTGACTGTAATAAGAGCAGCCACCCAGCGTGCTGGGTGTCCTAGGCAAGCTTTTAAAAATGTGTGAAACAGATTTGTTGGTTCCCCCGGATCAAATCAAACAGCCCAGCAATAACATGACCCTGGCTTTGCAAGAGTAAGGAAGTGACATTTAAAGCTTTACGCTGTGAAGCTTTATGCAGGGCCCAGGTCATGGGCAGAGTAAGGTGGGCACATAACAGTTCCTAGTACATTTTGTGTGTTTCTATCTCTTGCTGCTCATAGTAAGTAACTATGATTACAAGAGATAATGAGATGTGACTTGAAATAGTTGGGTCTTGCGTTAAAAAATCAGTACATTCACTGAAGAGATTTTTTTTTTTTCCCTAGAAAGCAAATTGCTTTTCAGTTTTGCTTTTCCTTACACATCACATAAATTCCTCCATCGTATCAGAGCAGCTTTGTCTCCCTAGGTTCTCCAGACCCCTTCATCAAACATGTGTAGCCACGTGTAAACATGTGGAGGGAATGCGGGTTATCGAGTCACAGAATGGTTTTGGTTGGAAAAGACCTTTCAGATAATTGAGTCCAGATGTTAACCCAACACTGCCAAGCCCACCATGTGCCTTAGCACCACATCTCCATGGCTTGGAAACCCCTCCAGGGATGGGGACTCCACCACTGCCCTGGGCAGCCTGGCACAGCCCTGAACAACCCTCAGGGGGAAGAAATTGTTCCTCAGGTCCAACCTAAACCTCCCCTGGGGCAACTTGAGGCTGTTTCCCGTTGTCCTGTCATTTGCTCCTTGGGAGAAGAGACCAACCCCTACCTGGCTCCAGCCTCCTGTTAGGGAGCTGTAGAGAACAAGGTCTCCCTTGAGCTACAGATGCTGGGCAAACCAGGCACGCTGCCATCTCCTGAGGTGGAAGTATAAGCAGAACAGAGCAGCAGGTGAGAAATGGGCAGCTCCCACAGCCACCACCTTTTTTGGTGGTGTTTGGACACTAAATGCTGGTGTTTGGAGATGTGGCAGGAAACCCTTGCACTGAAGGAGCTGCTGGTTTGCTTTGAGGAAAAATCCCACTGTTAGCAGCCCTGCTGTGTAAGGAGGAGGAACAGGTGTGCTGCAGTCTGGGTCAGAGATCTCCCTTCTCTCAGGAGCTTGTTGGAACTTTGCATGGGAGAAAGGAAAAGGGGTCAGGCAGCCTCTACAGCACTCCTTCAGCTGCTGGAGAAGGCAAAGGAGAAAAACAGGAAGGAAAAAAAGCCCAATAACTAAGTACACTCCTAATTTCTCTCCCGTATAAATGGCTTGGTCTGCTCTCTGCTGCTTTCTTCACCTCCACCTTCATCCTCCAAGGCATCTCCCAGCACGTGGAGGGAATAAACTGGGTGTGAAGACTGAGCAAGGAGCCCATGGTGATTTCCCTGGGAAGGGCATAGAAGATCTTGTGACTTTCAGAGGAGACAAGAGACAGAAAAGAGGGTTAAGGAGTTGATGTAGTGGCTGAGGGATCAGGGAGAAGAAATAAGAGGGGCAAGAAATGGTTCGTGGCTATTAATTGCAGGTCAGGCAGAGGATACCAGTAACCTAAGAGTTTGGCACCTCCTTGCTCTTAGGCAGGCAGCCCTGAAGGTCCATCTCTGCTCAAAGGGCAGCCACAGCCTGGGTTCACCCAGCACAGGTACCAAGAAGAACAGAAAAATGGAGGTTAGTGTAGAAAATTACCTACATATTGCCGTATGTTTCCAGCAGGTTTTGCAGCCCATACTGAGCACCATGGTTGTGGTTATGCTATTCCTGGACACCAACCTGATTATTTCAGCGAAAGTTTGAGCACATCTGTGCAAGCTTGGGCTGCTTCCTGGGCTGCAGTGTGGGCAGGGAGTGGGCACTGTCCTTCCTCACTGATGAGGAGCAGTGGGGCAGGCTGGCTGGTGAGATGCTCCACGTCTGCCTGAGATGACAGGAGTCCTGAGAGAGTTTGAGTTTCAGTGTTGATCCTCAGCTGCTGCAGACTTCTCCTTCTGCTCTGCTTTGGGAGCTGACACAGGGAGGACACATCAGCTGAAGTCATACTGGGCAGATGTTCTGCATGTGAGTATTTTCCATAGTTAGCGTGGGTCTGTATCAGTAGATCTCTCGGGGTGGAGAATAAGGACCATTTTAATCTTGGTTGCTACTGATCAGAAGGCAGAGGAATGGGCTAGAGCTGTAGCCTGTGAGGAATGAACAGATAGTTACAGACAGACCCAGGGAATGGGTAATGTGGCAGCACCTCTGGAGCCTAGCAGAAGCCCAGCCCCAGAGCAGGATGCCTGGAACCTCTGCAACACAAATAGCAGGGGGTTCGCTCATAAATCCAGTGATTTTCTGACCTTATTTAGCCTTACTTATTCACTACAACCATCTCTTAATTGAAAAAATCATCATGGGAGCACTCTGCCCATGCTGGAAGGTCCATCCTACCCCTGCTATTTCTCTTCAAGAAGATGCTCTGTGTCTTGCTGCTGTATGGTGGGACTCCTGGGTCCCTACCACTGCAGGAGAAGAAATCTGTTTACAAGAAACAAACGGCTTTGTGTAAACTACAGCTAGGAGCTGCCAATTTCATGTTCTTCCAGCACAGAAATGTGTGTTTCCCCCACCATACAGTGCTCCATTAACAGCAGCCATGGTACAGCTCCAGGGGTGTGTGGTTGTGAGATCATGTCACTCAGGAATAAAAAGCACCAGACTATGCCTTTATGTCTTATAAATACAGATGTGAGAGGATTATCTCATTGTAACCATCTGAGTTCCTGCAGTAATGATACTCTTAATAATTTGTCCTTCAGAATTTTGTGAGGTTGGAATCACTCTGCACTTGGAGCCAGAGCAAACTGCTGTGCTCAGGGTCTGCTCTCTGCAACTGAGATCCTCATGCTGCATACGCCATGAAAAGATGCAGTTGTGACATGTTCCTGAGTTCAGATGATGTGTGTAAAAAGAAAGTCTGATAATTCCTGGTTGGGATGGTGGGTAGTAATGCTCAAACCACTAATATCAATAAATATAGTTGTGTGAGATTAAATAAGAATACCCTTACAGTCAACTACATTCCCTGTTTTTATGACTAGATAATATGGTAATATATTCTTATACTTCTTTCCATATGTTTCTTCTGTATATATGTTCATCATTTAGGCTCTAGGAGAGCTGCAGCTGCAGCAGGAGTGGAAGCACACAGGAAAATGACTCGCCTCCCATGGGCTAAACATGGATTTTTGACCCCACAAACCACAGGGAAACTGACATGAAGGTGGAGCATTGTGTTATTCGAGGAAAAAAATGTCACAGCAAACGACTGCTTCAGCCTTGGTCTGTTTTTTAATAGACTGTAGGCTGTGAAGTAAGTGTGAAGAAAATGTACTTATTGCTGCTTAACAAAAGGTCAAGTACGCCGAACACCTTCAGCTGCAAATGATCTGAAGGATGCTGCAGTCACAGTCCGTCTGTGCCCTGCTCCTTTCCGGTAGGGCTCTAGCTCTGAAATGAGGAGCTGGGTGAAGTTTCAAGAGATAACAAGAAGCTCCTACTTCCTTTATGCTTCTTAAAACCTCCTCCCCTGTTCCCACTCAATGTCCAGTACGAGTCCTGCTGGATGTGGTTTCCAGTTGCATGATTCCTCCTTGCCAGACTAGTGCTGAAGTGGCAAAGTCCCTGCAGGAGTGGCCTCTGTAAGCAGTGGGGTTTGCTCTCTGTAGTCATGTCCCAGTAAAGTCCTGGTTACACAAGAGCATTTCTTCTCTGCAGTTTCCAGTCACATTCAGATGCATCCAAACTAATCTGAAGCAAACCTTGTTTCAAGGCTTGGCTTAGTCTCTGTGAGCTTCCCAGAACGTCTGCTTTAAAGCTGCATTGGAGGACAGCAGTGTACACAGGGCAGCCTGAAGTGTCTCTGTACCCTCACAGTTTTAGACTGACCTTGGAAAACACATATCCCTCAGCTAAGGGACCCTGATGTCAGACAGCCTTTCCCCTTTCATTTCCAGAGCTGGGAGGTAGGAAGGAGGGGATTTGGAATGTTAGTGCAGTGCAGCTTTGCCCTTTTGCCACCTCCACTGCCCTTGCAGGAGCACTGGGGCTTCTCCTTATGAAAATACCACACAGAAAATCCTCTGCTCCTGCTTGGGACCCAGAAGTAATGCAAAATCTCTTCCCACTTCTCCTCTTCCCAGAAATCAGTCTGCGTGCCTGTGTTTGCATGTGTGCACATGCCAAGTTTCAGCCCAAAGAGAATTTTTACACCTGACTTACAACCTGCTGAAATAATTTTATTATGGAAGCAGTGACATAACTGTACAGTAATGCAAATACACCACTGTGATGCTGGTGGTTTATAATGCTTTTATGAGGTGTGTATGTAGGAAGTGACATCCCCAGCACAGGCAGAGCCAGTGGTACCTGGCTGGGACCCTTCCAGCGAGGGGCTGGGTGGCAGCCGCAGGGTGATGGAGGGTTTCTCACGCAGCAGACCTGGGACCTGCTAAAGGGACAATGATGTGAGCTGAAAGAGGTTAAAGCAATTTTTGGCAGGAGCTCTGATGCACAGATGGATGGAAGCTTCCCGCAGAGAGCACCTTCACCTGAAAGCAGAATGTGACCCCAGAAAAGCTTGCACACTTTTCTTCTTTTTAACCATAAAGTAGAGACAAACTTTATGAACTTCAATGAACTTGAGGTAAGTTCAAAAATTAGAGTTCCTACTCTTCCATCCCCTGCCAGACAAAATCACACAGAATCACATAGAATGGTGGGGTTGGAAAGGACCTCTGGAGATCACCTCGTCCAACCCCCCTGCTCCAGGAGGTCACCCGCAGCACAGTGCCCAGGATCACGACCAGGTGGGTTTGGAATCTCTGCAGAGGAGACTCCACAATCTCCCGGGGCAGCCTGCTCCAGTCTTGGGCACCCCCATGGCAAAAAAATTTTGCCTCATGTTCAGAAGAAAAAAAAATAAAGCTGAAGCAAAGACTATCTCCTCTGTTTATAGCATGGACCACTGGCATCAAAGCCTTGTAGCAGTATTTTTCTGCTGCCACAGGCCATGAAATTAAATGTTTCTGGCTGGTGCAGTCGTGTCTGAGGGAGCTGGGACTCCTCTGACCAGTTGGGTTCTTCTGGAGCATCTCTATGGGCCAGGTTTTGATTAAAATGTAAATCTGTGTCTGCTACAATCTTGCATTATTGCTATTAAAAGGATAAAATCTTCCATTATCATGTAATTTCTGGATGTGCAGAGTCATAGTTAAAGAAGGGTTGGTGACAAGAAAGGTTTTGGCTAATTGGTCACTAATTCACATGTAGGTGGCATTCAGCAGTCAATTTGCATTGCAGAGTCTGCAAAGATGAGGTGCTATTTCAAGGCTGAAAAAACGCCTTTGTGTTACAGCACTTGATTCCAAAATTGTCCTAGACAAGAACAAATATGCCTTTTAAAGAAAAACTTCCTAGTTTCTCTTGGACATACCACTCCCATGTGAGAAGGCTGCCTGGGTATCAATATTTTTTCAGTTATTTGATGGCCTGAAATTATTGATTCAGGAGCTCTGGCCCACATGCCAGTATGAGCTAATCAGCAGCTTCAGTTCACTGCCTACACCTAGTTCTGCAGAGCACTGCTGTGCTGCACGAGACCCACACACAGTACAGGTTGTACTGTGTCCAGTAGAGTGACCCACCTGGAACAAACATCTAATTTATCTAAAAATGTCACCAAAGAACTTGAACACTCAGGCATTTGAGGCATGGAAATTATGTTCCTAGGAGACTGGTGGCTCTAAAGGAACTGGATGTCCCAGAAGAGCAAGAGCAAATGGTCATTTTTAGAGAGTTCACATATGTAGTCTATAGGGTGAGAACAGGAAGTGGATCCCAGATTTGGAACCTGAACAAAATATGTGGTTTTTAAAAACTTCTGTGGGTCTCCGATGCTGTCCTCCATTACGTCTCCAACATTCTTAAAAGCTGTTGAAAAGCAGACACACAACATAACTGGGTGGAAAACGGACAACAATACCAGCAGTATTTTGGCCTCAGGTATAACAATTTCCATTTTTTAGTGTTTTAATACTAAAGACGAGGAAAACCTGTAAGCCTATCTTGAAAGTTACATATTAGCTGAGACAGGAGTACTGTCCAAATTTATTATTTTCTACTTGCTACTGTTAATTAGAATGGCAAGGTATGAAATTGCATAAGTAAGTCAGTGAATAATTTATTGCTGCTTTTTAAATTCAAGACACCTTTTTTTTTTTTTTAAACAGAAATTGGCAAAATGAATGCAAACAGCTAATCAAAGGAAGGTGCAGGCACCACCAAGTGCTCTCATGGTGTTTTGAAGAACATTGTCCTGTGTTCAATGCTTCACATGTGGGACTGAGTGTTGAGGAGGGTTGTTATGCTGTCTTGGGGTGTTCAGTCAAGGCTAATTAATCCTGCACACTCCTACTGCTTTTCTGTGTTGGGATTCATGTTACTGTGTACTACGCTGGGAGACTGCACGTGTGGAAGATGAGCAGAAGTTTCTCATGCTGCAGAGGACTTATGGGCTGGTGGGTCCATGCTGTCTCTTGGCGCTGCTGTGCCAGCGTAGAGTCACTCTGAGCTTGCTGAGGCAGCGTTTGAGCTCTGTCACTTGATGTTATTTGCAAAGCAATATCTGCTCTGTACCAGGGAATTGAACTGTTTTCCTGATCTTTTCCCAAATGCTGGCTATTGTAGTGGAATGAGGAGTCTAAACGGTTGAAACAGAGAAACAGAACAAAACTGTGGTTACTGTTTCAGGTTGAGATGTTTTCCTTCAAGTCACCTTAGTGCAGTTCAGTAGCAACTGTGATGAAAGTGTAAGGAGATGCGTTAGATAAATGGAATGAGGAGGTTTTTCGGAAGGTCTGCACCAACAAGTTGTGACCACTGCAGTGAGCGTGCCTTTCCCTCAGCAGGTGCAGGAGAAGATAGAGAAGTCCAAGCAGCAGCTCCTGTGAAGCGGTTTCCTTGCCTGTGCAAGGGCAACTGGGAAACAAAGAGGGAGGAAAGTGCTGGTGGATGCTGGTTTAGAGAGCTTTGTATTGCAGCCTTCAGTAAATGCACCTGATTAACTCTGTGGTGTTAGGCCCAGAGCAAAGTAGCATCTTCCATTTATTTAGCCCCTTCCTTCCACATGTAGCAGAAGCTGAGTAGCCTAATTTCGAACTTGCACTAAATTAGTGGTGAAGATGGGACTGGGGAATACTGAACCTCCACCCCAAGACAAGCACCACCTCTGCATGGAGAACTTATTGCATCTGCCGGGATCCGTCTATTAACTGAAATCTCAAAAAAAAACCCTCAAGCCCTAAACAACAGGCCAAAACCCAGCCAACCAACAAAACCAAAACCAAACACAAACAAACAAACAAACCAAAACAAAATGAACCAAACCAAACCAACCAAATGAAAAAAAAAAAAAACGTTATGGGATACCCAAGGGTCTCAAAGGTTATGTCAAGCCTTCAGACATGAGTTGGCTGAATACCTTGGGTCATTCCCAAGCAAAGACTCATAAAGCAGGTGGGTCAGGATTAACACGTGCTTGAAAGCTACTGCCCAAAATCGGGAAGAAATCAAGTGAGTGTCAAGTGTATGTTTTTCTCACCTAAACCCATGTGGTTTTTAGTAAGCCTCTAGAGAGTTCCTTGCTATAGAAAATCTTTAACTCCTGCCATGTTTTCACATGCATATTGGCACAAAACACTGTGTTTAAGAAAGGTTGTATTTGAAACAAGCTTTACATCTTTTACTGCAGATCCTATGACTTGTTTACCTAAGTCTCACCATATGGGGAAAGAAAAACACTGTGCATATGTACTGTGGTATTACAAATATTTATTCCTTTAGCTCCATTTCTCTTATGGCTTCCTTCCCTGCAGTCACGCTAGCAGTTCATGTATTTCCAGAACAATGCAGTATCTTGGGTCATCATTTTCTAAATTTATTTAGAAATAAAATTCTGTTGACTTTCAATAGGCACATAGGGGATGATGTGTACTGGTGTAGTTACGTACCGTGTGTACAGAGAGTACGGCCTCATATGCTTTGCCCTCTTTCTTCCCAGGAAAAGTGGATCAGCTGCTTATGTAGAGGAGAACAAAAGAGACACTGAGATTTGTTACAGACTTTGATAGCCTATAAATCTTTCAAAACAGTGACATAAATATTTTACAGTAAATCCCTGAAGCTTTATTTCAGAGCACATTTCTCCTAGCCAAAATACCTGAAGTTTGAGGTGGTGAGCTCTTACCTTCTCTAGTCTGCCTCTGACTCTGTGCCAGAGCCTTGCCCAGTGGTCTCAGCCACTGCCAGTTATTTTACGTAGTTTATTTTTTATTACTCTGCTGATCTTCACTAGTTAGAGACCCTCACACTCTGTCCAGGGACTTGGCACTATTTGGGATCTGGCTTAGTCTTTGATTTTCTGCCTTAATTTTTATTTTTTCTTCTTTTTTCTTTCCAGAATATCTCCATATTTCCTTCCATAGCTACTTTACTGATCTAGAATGATTTACTTTCCTTTTTTTTTTAGTGCTGACTTCCCTCTCTATTTGATGTGTTCATTGACATCAGGTCTACCTTGCTACCCCCAGTGCTGGTGACAAGAGCCATAGACTCTAGACTGATATGGCTCATTGATTATTTTGGGCCATGGCATCCGTCCTTTTGTGGTACTTATTCTTCTACCTTGATCATCTTCCTGTGGTCTCCTTGAACAGTGTCTCCATCTCTTTCTTAGATATTGTAATGGTTTGAAACCTGCTGCCCCTGGTGGGTGGAGATCTGAAACCCTAAACCAGGTACAAGCCTGAATGAAAGGGGCGTACACCTGTCCTATTCCCACTCCCCTTTTCCTGTCTTCGGGACTTCCTGCCAAGGTCTATAAAAGGGGCGAGGAAGGCACGCATCTTCTCTCTTGCTCTTGCTCCTTTGACCTTCTACCTGGGCACACGCTGCTCTGCTGCTCCCTGTGCTACACGTGGCCGTGGCCATCTTGGAGACCTGGGCCTGATCCACAGACTCTTCCCTGCCTCCATCCACGCCCAAGGATTGTGCATCCAGCTTCAATCCACCTCAATCCAGCGAGATCCAGCACCGGGGAGCCTCAGCACAGCATTTGGGTTTTGTATATTTGGAAGTTTAATCTTCCTTGCCTTGTTGTTCCTACAACCCCCCTTTTCTGTTAAACCCCTACCCTTCTTCCTTTCTGTACCCTGTTAAACCCCTTCCCTTCTTCCTTTCTGATCCCTGTTAAATAATATATTTCATTTTGTTAATTTTCAATTTGGTGCAAGGTTTTCATTACCCCTGCCTTCCTTATTTACCTCTCTATCTGGGAAACTGAGGGATAAGGGAGGTGGGACACAGTTCTGCCTTCTAACCGGGACAGAACAGATATATTTCTGTGTTGTTTGACTGCATCTTTCATGTCCTTCCTGAAGACTTGCATCTTTCAGGATTTTTTCAGGCCAGTAAATATAAGTAATATAAAATTTAAACCTGAAAATTAGAAGATCAAGAAATTAAAAAGTAGCTCTGGGAGGGTCATACGTAAATTACCTCATAGCAGACACAGACCTATGGCTATGGTTCCTCTGGTCATCCGTGCAGCTGCTCACCTCCTGCAAATAGCCCAGAGACACAGGATTTTGGACACCCAAAATGCTGTTTGTTTGACTCATGGGTATGTGCATGTCAGAGGGCCTAAAAGATCATCTCTTTGCTGCAGTCAACTTACAGTTCATTTCCTCAGCACTTTTCTGGCAGTGCAATAGGTAATAACAGAAGAGGTAGGTACCAAAGTCCAGCTTCATAATTTCTAGTAAGACCAGAATGAAAATAATGAGGAATTACTTTGTTTCTTAACGTGAGAATAGGGAATACTTCTAATATGCAGTATGATTAATTTACAAAAAAAAAATGCTGAATAGATTAATTATCTGTACCGTAGTGTTTCATCTCCCAGATGATCTTTTAACCAGATAACTATGCAAACCCAACAATTATAGCATCATTTCCACTGCTCTAATAATACTCGCTGGTGTTCCAGACCTCAGCTGCTCAGGCAGCCACTGGGCTATGCAGCAGCTGAGCACACAACACAAAGCTTGTAACAGTAACATGTCATGATAAAGGGCCAGCTGTGAAAGCTTCATGCTCCATTGCAAAGGGAGTTTTGATTCAGAGCAAAACTTCTAACAAACTGTTTTCTCATTTCCATATTCTCTTCCTACTCCATGCAACCAGCTACTTGTTTATTCTGCCCTTGTTTTCCCTTGTGAACAGATTTCAAGGCTCCAATGGTTTTGATGCCTGCATCATACCACGTGGCCATTCAAAACATAGGCTACATCCATTTGGTGGACTTGTGGGGAGAGATGGTGAGTACACAGTATGCAGTCACAGAATCATAGAATTGTTTAGGTCAGAGAAGGCCTTTAAGATCATTGAGTCAAATCATTAATCAGCACTGCCAAGTCCAGCACTAAACCCTGTCCCTAAGCACCACCTGAACTGGACGCTGTGTTTCTCAGCCACAGCTGGGTTTTAGCAGGGATTCTTTGATTCTTTTTCAAGTGGCTATAAACGCCAGACATTTCCCAAGTTTTTTATTTTCATTCTATATTTTTACAATTAATTATATCTTTCACCACTCAAAATCTTTCCTAATTGTCAGCCCTGATGTAAGCCACATTCCTCTCTGGCGTAGTGGGAATGTGGAGGATTTCTGCTGGGTGTCTTGGCACCTCTAGTCTTAAATTTAGGGTGCTTATGCAGAGCTGTCCTCATGTTGGAAGATAAATTTCCTCTTTGAAGAGTCTGCAGGATCAGCAAAGATGATTCCAAGTTCCTCATGGTACAAGCTGTGTTCATTTGGCACCTGCAGCCATTTGAGGGGAGATCATTAGGTCTCAGTGAACACTCAGATGTAGCATTAAACACCTTTCCACAACTGCTGGTCATCTTCCACAGCCTGGCTGAATTACCTGTAGCTGAAGAATCACATATGACTTTGCATTTTCAGAGGGAAGTTTATTTTCCTGTGGGATTTGAATACACTTCCTTAGTGACAGTCACCTATTTGATGCTGCCTTGGCTTGCCTGAAGCGATTTTGGCTTTCACTGAACGTCCATGTTCATGTTGTGCCTGTTGAAATGTTCTCAGAGAAGCTGCTCGACATTTTCTGAGTAGCTGTTTTGAACGCGCTGCTAAATAACGAGCAGAGGTCTGCTGTGCTGCCATTTTTTGTGAGGTTTCAAATGGCCTATTTTTGTGCTATGATGAATTTTAATAATTGCTGTAAGTGTGCCATTAGTCAAAATGAAGCAGAAAGAAACCCAATTATTGAACTAGGCTGCTGTGACTGGAATCTATAGCTGATATATTAAAGCCCAACTGTCATGCTTAATAATTGACTCAACCCACTGGCAATTCTGGAAAAGAAAATGGACATTAATAATGAGTTAACTGATCATTATTTCTTTTTCCCCATACCATTAGAACAATATCCTGCAGTATATCAATTAAACAATACAATAATTTTACTTCATATACACTGTCTGCTTTGGCCTGGACTTCTCTACCTCCTGCTTTCCCAATACCACTTTTATGTAATTATGGCTCTTTTTGGGGTCTCCATTTGCTGCCTTAGTCTGCAGAAGTATTGAGGGAGCTGCCACAGGATGAAAATATTTAAAATGTCAGTGTTTTCACCTAACAAAGAGGAACAAACTGCATTCAGACAGGCACGTGCCTACTTGAGAACACTTTCTGTGCCTTCAATCCTCTAATTCCCTAGACTGCTTTAGCAAAAAGATCGTGATAGCAGAAAGAAACACCCAAATGAAGTGATCAGTGTATTCCAACATAGGAGCAGCCTCCTCTTAGGCTCCCAGTGATGGCTGTCTTGCTCCATCAGGTCAAAATCTTAACCTAGTTGTGCTCCTCTCCATGGGTTGTGTGGCAGGTGTGGGCAGCAGCAAGCCTTCTGCTCAGGAAGGCACCTTCCCATGCTGGAAGATGTAGCAGTGCCACCTGGAAAACACACCTTTGGAAGAGTGGCTCTGTGACCATGATTTTCCCAAATTATTTTAGAAACAAACTTGGTTTTTTTTAGTGAGAAATGTTCTTGCAAGGAGGATGGACAGACTTTGGTTTGATGCTGCACTCAGTCACATGCTGGAGCTACCTCAAGGGAGCCATTTAAATTTGGATCTTATCTGCCTCATCTTGGTGAGCTCTGCCAACCTCATCTTGCAGTCCCTGCAAAAATCAATGTTTTGGCTCTGAATTTGCTAATATTTGCACAGAAATCTGAGGAACAGTAGAAACATTGCAGAAATTCAGACTGTTATCTGAAGTTATTGTAAAGATGATGATTCCCTAGCCTGTGCCAAGGGAGAGGAAAGCTGAATGCAGATGGCAGAGGAGAACTACCCTCTGAATTATTCAGAGGTCTTTGGTGCCCACCAGAGACCTCGGGATAAACTAGATCCTTTTGTACGTTTACCTTTTTGTTTGATTTTGGTTTTTATTTGAGGAGGAGACTAAACTGTCCAGACAGATAACTGGGTTTAATGACGTCAATAAGAGCTTATCAAATACGGGGTAGTGCCCACAGCTGATTACTTGTCCCCAGGGGGCTGGCTGGCAGGATTGATTTCTTTTGCTCTTCCTATTCATGATTAAAGGGCTGAATTTACAGATGCAGCTGTGTTTGAGGGATGGCTGAACTTCAAAACAATGTTTGTTTTTTCACATCCTACAAAATGGTGGTGTGTACTTGGGCAAGAGCATTCTCATATTTGCCTTTGCTATTCCTTCATCTTCTGTCCCCTGCTCACCTCTGGCCCGCACCAACAGTGGGCATGAGGTACCTTCAGGTGGGAAAGCAGAGCTATGGAGACAGGGAGACAGTTCTTCAGGGTCGTATATCAAACAGCAGGATGGAGTTCTAAGCACTGTTTGTGGGGGCCCCCCTCTCAGTCCCCTCAGGTGGGGTCATGGAGGAGCCCGGCTGCAGTGTTGCCATGGCCAGCACGTCCCTGTGCCCCTAGCCCTCACCCCCTGCCCTTCCCCAGGACTTCCCCTGAAGGGGTGTAGTCCAACAGCAGGGCTTCAAGCCCAGGGTGGAGCCTCTGCCCCTTCCTCTCTCTGCTTGCAGTTCATTTTCTAGACCACTAATCACCTCTTTGGGCTGACTCTGCCAGGCTCCTCTTGCAGGCTCTGAGGAGACAGAGCCTAGCACAGTTCAGGGTGTAGATAAAGCTAATCTGAAAGCTTTGCAGGATAGAGACTTATACTTTTTTTGCCTTTTTTCGTAACACAATTTTACCTTCAAGTGGTGTTCTAACATAGGTGGTTCTTGAAAGGGTTACTTAAAGAAGGATATGTAGACAGAGACCAGATAAAAAGGGCTTCACCAGTACATTTGTTAGTTATGAAAGTAAATCAAAGTGCAACTAGGATATCGCTTAAAAAAAGTAGAGGAGAATAAGCAAAAACTTCAACACTCAACATGGAAAAAAATCAATTACAATCCATATAAGAGAAATATTGGGAAATAGCTTCTAGTGCTTACTTCTAATCTGGCCCCTGGGAAGACCCAAGCCCTAGTACCCAGCTTCCACCGGAGCTACCAGAACCTACCTGCATCACTGGTGCCTGGCCCTTCACCCTGCCACCTTCATGGACGTGGGTAGAACAAATGTGAGTGAATTGTCTCCTGGTGGCACTAATGACAGAAGTATAATTCCATATCTACACAATTTTTTTTTTTTTCAGCTCTGGACCTCAGTTTTAAGCTGTATATGTATTTTATTTTTGTGTTCCTGGTTTGAGTTTTGCTTTCCAAGGTGTTTTCTGGGACTTGCTGCTGCTGCAGTCCTTGCTCAAAGTGATAATTTTGAGTATGCTGCATTTCAGGGTCTAGAGATGGGACTTGTAAGCAGAATTTTCTCTATGGCAGCACTATCATTCTAGATGTTTACTGAAAAAAAAACCCACCTTTTTTATGCTGTATGTATATATTTAAAATACAAGGATATCAAGGGGTTTAGCATATTGTGTCCTTTAATACATAAAAAAATGGAAAATGATCCTAGATCACGCATTGCTTATCTATGCAAAAGGTGTATATAAGATTTTATCTCGTTTGCATGCATTCCTGTATTGCAGTACATGTGGAAAATCCATGGAAAACCCATGGAAAACACATCTATGGGGGATGTTGCTGAGCTAAGCCATGGTGTTGTGAGTCTGAGTGCAGCAGGCAGAGCAGGTTGGGTTGTGCCGAGGTGGCTAAATGCCATGGTTTGGGGTCAGGGCAGCCCTCAGAACCATAACAGACA
>NW_008615230.1:0-2013 GCF_000691845.1 Merops nubicus | reverse complement strand
TCTTAATCTCGCCTCTTGGGATCATACAGAAACCTCCACCAATATCAGATCGGGACAAGCAGACATCATAGCTTGTCCAAAAACTGATTTGTCTTTCAGATTTTCTAAATGTTTGAGTTCTTCTCAACTCCTTTAGTAAATGAACATAGCAAATTACATTAGGCATAGTTACTGCAGGGGTTTGGTATCTCTGTGTTCTGAAAGATATGATGAGTAGTTTGCAAAACAGCTGTTGTTTTAAACTTTTTTTTTCCCCATGGGCTTTAGAGAACACTAAAATAAAGTACAGCATTTCTGAAGTGTTTCCTTCCCCTCCTCTCATGGACACTTCTCCAAGTGTGTTTATTTTATACAGGTACAAAGTATGGTTTGACCGAGAAGTACCAAGTCCTGCTTTGGTTAGCATTTATGGACCTCATTGGTTCTGGATGTGATAGCTTGTCCTACTGTGGAAATCTTGACCTGGATGATCAAAAAGGAATCGTATGCCGCAGTACTGCAAAGTGACTAAAGAAGCACTTCATCACAGCTCCTGTCCCTGCTGTGTCCTGCTGTGGCTGCTCCTGTCAGCCACAGAGTAACAATGAAATTTTCACAGACTTCCACCATCTTCTTTTGACTGAAATAGGCTTTTCTACCCTGTCATGATGGTATCTGTTTTTTTCTCATCCACTCTTCAGACTGAAAGAAAATTAGATATTAAAACCAAATAGCTCTACAGCTTGGGGTACAGAGTGGAGTCGGGGGGGAAGGAAAACGGATAGGACTAAGGTGTTGCCTTAGTAACGTTTCTCTGCATCAGTAACTAGAATAAAGATTTCGTTTTGACTTTTAGCTGCAAAATTTGCCTGTTACTCACTGATCCAAAGCCTCCGATGATGTTTGAAAAGAAGAGGCTGTTGAGTAATTGGCAATAACAAAAATATATTGATAAAGAACCTTGAAATGAATCTTCTTACTGAAGCTGTTCCTATACCTGAAAAGAAGCTCCAGTAGTTCACACATCACTGCCTATTGCATATGGAACACAAAACAATAAAATCTGTGAGTAACATATCCTAGAAGAAGCCTAGAGTAAATGGATTTTCAAAATGAGATTGTAAAGTTGGTCTTAGTCATATCATCTCAATTAACTTATTCTATTGTGAGCTTCTAAGATATTGCCCTGGTTTGAGTTAGAACAGAACTAATTCTGTTTGGTGATTTTACTTTTCAGCTCAGTTCCTTTTAACTGCACTTCCTGCAGTTAATGGCATGTTTTTGAAGGCGGTGTCTGCTTCTAGAAGTGATAGTGCCTGATGTTTAGAGTTACTACGAAGGGTTGGTGTGCAGACCACGTTCCCTGCTAAATCTTGTGTGCTGTGTTGGGGATGCAGAAAGTAAGGTGATGCCTGTGGGGAAGAGTGGACAGGAGAGGTGACCCTAAACGGAGCAATGAGGGATTCCATCCTAGTCTTTAAGGTCCCTTCCAACCAAACCATTATATGAGGGATCACGAGATTCAAGCTATGTTCTTCAATGCCTGCCATCCAAGGAGGACTCTGTCCATTCTGCCTTTCATCACCAATGATCTTACATCTTTTTAGTAGTATTAGCAGAGCAGGACATAAACTTAGTGAGAGCTAGATAAGTTAAAGAAAGGGATTAGATCATGCAGTTCCCTATGATAGCAGGGGCATGGACTTGATAACCTGAAAGATTATTTGTGATGGAGAAAAAGATACTAATCACTCAGATTAGTGAAGCAACCTCATTTTAGCAAAAGAGTAAGAGCTAGATCCTATCTCAAAGTCATTGGAGCTATGGTGCAGGAAGATTGATAGAAAAAAGGTATCTAAGCCTTTAAACAGGAAAGTACTCCCCATGTGTCTAAATGTTTTGAGGATCCCTCCTTTCCTACCTCATATGAAGGAAGGAAAAAGTCAACAAAACAGTTTTCCCTTCGTAAAAACTTAATTAGGAAAGGAAAGGAGAGGAGAGGAAAGTAGAAGGGGAAGGGGAAGGGGAAGGGGA
>NW_008615229.1:0-7116 GCF_000691845.1 Merops nubicus | reverse complement strand
TGCTGGTGCCCAGCGTGTCCTCCAGCACCAAAGCACGGCTCCAAGGCCCCGCTGCAGGGTCCCCTCACAGCTCAGCTCTGCCGCACGCTTGTACGGGTCAGGTCCAAAGGGTCCTCAACCCACCTCTCGCTTTTATCCGCGTTCATCAGCTACAGCAGACACCCGAGCCAGCCCCGCCCCCCGCAGCAGGAGCTGCCCGTGCACTGCCAGGACGGACACAAGTTCTGCTGTTCACAGTGAGCTGTTTCAAACAAGGTCTTTCCTGTCAGGACCCTGCACCCGGATGCCAGATGGCACCAAAATGCCACTCCCAGTTCCCATTCTGGACTGAAAGACATTTATGCAATTTTCTGTATTCAAAGAGCAAGTCTTACAGAAGTTTTTCTTTAGTCTGGATTTAACTATTCAACAGTTACAACAGACACTGAAGAGAGTTCATTTTAAAACAGCAGACTTGTAAAATGCATTAACACAGGTTTTAGCTTTTTAAAGAAAAAAAGTTCAGTTTTTAAAAAAAGGAGGGAGAAGTCGTAGAAAAGCACAAACACTTCAAACAGGCTTATTTACAGAGACAAATCCAACAGTCAAGGTGATTCTGTGTACACACAACATTCATAAAACCAAACATGCTACATGGCTCCGTAACAGCAGTTTGTAGAACAATCAGATGTCAAGGTAACACACCTTATTTCCTACAGTCTCAGTGCAATGAGTTGAAGTTTACAGCTAAATAACTGAAGTATAGATTTATATATTCCAGACCCCTATTCCACAGATAAATCTGGTATATGCATCCAAGAAAAGCAAACAGATTCAGTGAGACAATGGGATTATGATCTTCTGCCCCAATTTTGGGTATGCACCCCCAGCTATGACCATTCTAAATTAGCTAACTGTTCTCCTTCCAAAGGTTCAGTAGTAACAAGCCTCCAAGAGCTTAAGCTTCTAGAACTGCCATGGCCACAAGCCCAGTGAAACAACACAGTTACAGACATCACACGTTACAGTCTGGCCGTTCCCCGAGTTGAGCTCTTTAGTCACGGGGCCTCCTAGCTTGGTGAAGACACTTAATAAGCTCTGTACATCAAAGGTTAGGCAGGATCTTCCACCTAAGATCAGCTGCAGGCTGCAGAACTCTATCAGCACAGCAAGAGACACAAACCCACGGCAGCTGCCAGTGTGACATTTTCACTTCATCAGAGTGCCAATTAAAAAAAAAAACAGTGAGCAATACAATTTCTATTATCTTAATCATACGTTAACTCTCACAACTGTTCCCAAGGAAACGTCTTACAAGGGTGAACAGTGGTTAAGCATTCATTCATTTTTCTTCTCCTTGTGCTTGAGAAGTTTGTTAATCTCCCTTTTCGCCATTCCAACATACTTTGTAATGATCCTGTGCTGGTTTAGTCCAGGAAACAGCAACAAGACGCTTACTGGAGATAAAGAAAAACAAAAGGAATTACTTAATAGTCTTGTAACAAGCTTCTGTCACCTTGCAATTCCTTGATTCTCTTGAGCACCACTAACTGCTTGAAAGTACTTCTACCAGCCTCATACCATTTCAGGCAGCTAGCAGAAGAAGTTACTTGTGGTTTGCAGGCTGCACACTTACCAATAAAATAGGTCAGAAGGAGATTGTGAACTTGCTGTCCAATCCAGGCAACCACAGCAAGTGAAAAAACCATGGTCATGAAGTACTAAAAGAATGAAAAGGGAACAGTTACCACAAACCCGTTGGGAATTCTCACACTTCCCTTCAGTATCTAGCAACACTTTAACATTTAAAGCTAACCTGAAGTTTGCTGGCTCATCCACACGCGATACCTAGGCAGTGGCTTGTTAAAATGGAGGTTAGAGCCTACATGTTCTCATCTAACTTCAAACCATCCATTTTACAAGATGCCAGTTCTCTTCCATCCAGATATCCCTTCCAGTGAGATTACATCATCCCCATTGACACAACTTCAGCCTCATACCGTACCTGAGGTTGTTTTCAGGACAGGAAATTCAGTAGTTCACATACCCAAGACGACACATCACTAAGATTTAGATTTTTGGACAGTTCGTGTACACTAGAACCAAGGTGTTACCCAGTTTAGCTTTATCTTACTATCAAGGGGATGCTCCTACATGCACAGTATTGCAAGTCTAAAGTCATGTATCTTGCTACTCCAGGTCTGAATAAGATACGTGGCTGGCATTAGTTCACAGCCAGAGCTGCTGGTTCTGGTTTGAAATACCAGTTTATTCAGACACGTGCCTTGCTAAAGTACTTAAGACAAAACAAAGCTTTAAGACAACGGAGGTGAACTCCCAGAACTCAATACCATTTTAGGTTTCTCCTCCTTCAGCGTGAAGAGACGTTTCCACCAGCCAACAATTCGGCGACGAGACTTCACCAAATTGCTGCAAATCTCATGAAATCTTTGCTGCTGTTCTGTAGTCCTTTTAATAAAGAAAAAAGTCAGAATTAAGAATTCAAGATTTCATTTGAAATTTAAGAAATCTCCTGTGGTATTTTTCCAGCAGTAAATTTTCTCAGTAGTTATCCTGGCGTTTGTTTCACTTAGACTTACACCTTCCCTTTCCTGAGCACTGCAATGCAACTGCTCAGCTCATTTTGCCATACACTGACTCCCAAAGAGCGACTGCATTCAAACCAGAGGACCATCGGTTTTAATCTGCCACCCATGTGATTCACACAAGTAATACCCACCTGATACCAGTGTGTATTACTTTGGCTTTTATGTTGGTTCATTATTAGGCAAGAACATTTATCCACTCGTCATCTAAAAGCAGACACACAAAAATTTACTTTCCACTCTAAATTTAGGTGAAATAAGGTTTTTCTCCTTATACAGGCCTTGCCCTTTTCAAATCCATTTAATTCACTTACAAACACATTCATACCCTGTATTACTCTTTTCCTTCATCGTATTTACTACTGCAATGCCTTCCAAACATATAATCTAATACCCTTCACAATTTTAGCTCTCAGTACCTATTATGCATTGATTATTAAAAACCAGTTTAGCAGAACCAAAATCCTTAACAGAGAGCAAAGAATGTTCCTACTCCTTTGAAAAAAAAAAATCTTATTTTTCTAGAAGATAAACATATGTTGTGGTAGTCGTCCTTCATTCTTTTTCTGAAAGATACCTTGCATGTGTCCTCATTTCATATATTACAGAGATTACTGACTTTTTACAATGACGACTCCACAAAGTCATCATTTGATATTTTCAAGTCAAATAGCCATTTTCATAGAGTTCATCACTTATTTATACTCAAGAAACTGTTTTATTTCAAACTTTCCTCACCATTTATTAGAGCCAAAGATTCTAGGTGCGAGAGCAGGAACAAGATAATCAGCCAAGCAGAGGAACATAACGAAACAGGAGAGGCCTGAAAGAACTGATGGGTCCAAGTAGAAGATCATCCTGCAGAAAGAAGATAGTGGAAATTATTCCTGGGTGCTCAGGTGACTGAATAGTTGACATATTTAATCACCTCTTCAGATTGGCTCAGACCTTCAAACAGTAGACCAATCTCTTAAAAAAAATTTCAAATTTCCTCCTATTACTAATGAAAAGATGTTTAAGTACTTCAACACTATGACAAAGAAATATAGATTAGACAATACAATTTTCTTTATGTACTAGATAAGAAAAAGCCACAATACAGCAAGCATAGTATGAAGTTCAACAGTACAAGTCCATCATTATTACTCTCTCAGAAGTGGGTATCAAGTGAACTTCACACCGAGCAGTGGATGAGGATGAGCGCGTGAGCATATGAAATAACTAGGTAGAGTGAAAGCTCGGACCCTGTTGGTTCCTAAGTCAGAGAATTCAGCTCCACTATGGGCTGTCCTTTGCTCTGCCTCACCTGTGAGAGGTTACTAAACCTGTTTTGGACAAGGAGCCATTGAGTTCCAGTTAGGACAGCTCTTTACCAAGGAAGTGTGCCAGCCAGGAGCGAGCTCAGCTCCTGAGTGTCTGCTCACACTCAGCTGTGCCCCATGCTATTTATTTGCACATAACAGAATTTACTGAACACTGAAGTAATAATAATAAAAAAAAAATACCCAGCCCATTGCAGGGCCAGTGTGGCATAGTGCTACTGTGTTCAGTGTTCAAGTTTAGTTTTGATGAATTCAGAATCTGAAGTAGTTCTCTCTGTTTCTTGCAAGTATTACTCAACACAGGATCTTTCCCACTATAATGGCAGCATTTTTAACAGCCTGAGTTCATGCAATTACTTCTTTTAAAAGAAGTTACTTTCCAGTTTTATTCAATTCACTCTCAACTCCCTTGAAGACCAGAAAATTTACATTACACAGGAGACTAATTATTCCTGCCTCATGTTCAACATTTATTCTTGAAACTCCTCTCTTCTCCTTACTCCAAAAAGGCATGCAACTGGCAAACTCCACAGCTGGCACAGACATTTATCTGCATAAGGCAGGCTGAGGTCATCTTGATTACTACCAAGGTATGTAAAAGCATCTACAAGTCCCTCCAGCATGCCAGTTCTGCATCTCCAATCCAGAGATGGGCAACATCCTCCCAACCTGCAGACTGAAAGTTACCATCAGCCTTTCCTCTTCCTCCTTTCACAAACGACAGGACAAAAAAGTAAAAAACCAGGTTGTGCAAAAGTGATTGAGCTCATCCTGAACACCACACCAAAGATGCAGAACAGGAAGTTTGTCCTACAGAAACAAGTTTTCCATAATGAAACCGCTGTTGGTTTGGGGGAAAAAGCCAAAGTAGATAACCAGTTGAACTAAGAAGCAGGATACAAAGGATGATGGTAGAATATGAACACACCAACAATGAACATACAGCTGAGCACGATAAAAAACCTACAGCAGCCACTGCTGGCAAACAGCTCTTGCAGCAAGCACTGCCCTCCCCCTCTGAGCAGGACAAGACTCGTGTTACTTCCTCTTCTCAATACTTACGGTTGTTCTTTTCAACAAAGTTCACACGCATTCAGAAAGAGAACACAGAGTAAGAGCCTTCCTATTAAAGATGTTTTACTAATTTACTTAATAGGTTTGCCACTGGAGATGAAAGTGCAATGGCATTCTAGGCTCCCTCCAGGAGCTACTTACAGGAAGGAAAAGGAGACAACACTCATCAGGGCCAGAGGAAACCAGGCTCTCTCCCAGCGAAGAACTTTGTCGGTCAGCAAAATCACTTCTCCCCATCCTTGTAACTGCTCTTCCAAGCTAGCAGTTTCTGCAGCCTGCACAAAAAGAAAATTCTTTTATTACTAACCAGAGCATCAAATTCATCTCCATACTCAAAGAAGCTAAACAAAAGCAATAAAGACCCCAGTCACAAACCTGAGTAATTAAATTATTAATAATATGGTAAGTTTTGTATTAAGTTATGACACTGTAGCACTGATACTTTAAAATAGCCAAGATCCCAATTAAGTAGTAGCACATGTTATTAGACCAAATGATACTTCCTCCCAGATCCTGACAAAGTATTTTCACCTGATCTCCCATTTATGGTGCTCCCCCTCCCTAGGCTAGTAGAAATTCAGGTTTTAAAGCTTCAAGTTCTAAAACCTCAAGTTTTCAATGTCAACAAGTGAAAAACTGCAACATAAGAACAATTTTAAAGATATGTATTTTCAAAGATAACTCCACCACATTAAACCAAAGCTTTCTTGCTGCTGTCCAGCACCAATTCTTTTATTATGTGTGAGATGAATAAAATCTCAGAATTCACAGTAAAGTTACCCAACTGATCACATCTGGACTGCAAAGAGAGTCTTTCCACAGGTTGCCCAAGACAGTAATCAGGCAGCCTTTAAATTCCCCTTCCTGTACTATTCCTACATCCCTCACTACACACCTTCAGCAAGAAGGCCCTATCAAGGATGGCACTGGCTTGCTGAGCAGTTCACCTGAGGTGTTCCACGTTTAACACAGCTTAATAGTTTCCCCTCAGTGGGACAAGGTATCTTGGAGATTACAAAACTCAGGCAGCCATGAACAGAACCAATCACCACCCAAGTACTAAGAGGTGAAAATTTGTCATCAAGACCTGCACATGTGCTGGGCAGAGACAGCAGACCAGGCTTCATTCTCAACTGTGCACTCCACTTTAAAGAGAAGCCTGGCAGCCCTAGAATGATGAAGCAGAGCACAGCTATCTCCATAAAGCATAGTTTTCTCATGTGATACTGCTGGAAACTATTTGAAAACTACATTTCGGGTTTAAAAAATAAATAGAAAACTGACATGCTACAAGGCTTTAGTAGAAAATCTGACATGCTGCTGTACAACTTCCAGTTATTTTGTCTATTTCATTCAGGCTATAGACACAAACTGTCACATTTAGGGGAAAAAAAAAATATCTTGTGGAGAAGTGTGGCTTTTATCACTAATTGTCTTGCTTTATTACCTTTGGCTGCCTACATTTAACATCACTAAAAGAAAATTTAATGGAAAACAGACCAGAATATAACTGTTATTAATAGCAGCCTGCCTCTGTGGCCCGAGAAGACAATTACTCGAACTTGTTGGGCAGCTAAAGCTGAGAAAACTTAAGTCGGCTTTTGTCAACACCATCTTCAGTCCAGAACCCATCCAACAAAAGTGTTTTTTTATTAATCAAACAATATAAAATCCCATAAGTATGAACTTCTGCTTCAAAAGGGGCACCACTGCCAAACACTGCACATATTTCCGGCAGTATAGTCCCAAGAGCTTTTGCTGCGGCAATTCAAAGCTCCCTTCCTGCGGCCCGGGCAGCTTCTCGCGGTGTCTCCCAGGATGCGATGCAGGGCAGGGCACTGCTCAACAACGCGCTCGAAACCTTCCTTCCCTCCCTCCCTGCCTCGCTCCGCGTGTTCTTACACCGATTTTTCATTTCCCACGGCAGCCATTGACGCCGCTACAGAGATAAATAAAGACACCCTCGTATTTAAGTTTTTCAATATTCAAGCCCACCCTTGCCGTGTTTAAGTTAAGCGGCTCATCCGGCTCGTGCCCCGGTCCGGCGCGGCTGAAGCGCTCTCTAACACAGCCCGGGGATGTTCAAAGGCCAGACGGGAACGTTACACCCGAGCCCCCGCAGGTAAAGCCTGCTC
>NW_008615228.1:0-1560 GCF_000691845.1 Merops nubicus | reverse complement strand
GCTTTTGCTTGGCCCTCAGACGTAACGAGGAGAAATGATGTCTTCCCACCGTGCAGGGGGAAGGTGAGGGCTAGGACGAGCACTGAATAGGGGACAGAGCTGTGATGAGCTCATGTGCAGGTGGGTCTAGACTGACCCATGTCATTCTGCATCTGCGCCGGGTGCAGTGCATCCTAAGGACGGGCACTGCCCACCAGGGAGGTCCCAGGGTAGCCTCTGGCTACACCAAGCTCTACCGCCCTGGCCCTGGGCACAGAGAAGGCTCCTGTGGCTTGGGGGCTTTGGAGGAGGAGGGTTGCGCTGTCCATCCTGTTTGCTGACCTTGCACCAGAGCTTAGCACCCCGAATTTGCCACTCCACAGCAGCACATGCTTCTGTACCTGCACAGAGCCAAAATTATTGAGTTTTCTGGGAAAACCCACCCAAGCAGCCACCAGAGCTGGTAAGTCATGACAGGCTCTGTCTCATGCAAGGGTTTTGGTTTTGCACGATGCGTCCTTGGTGGCACTGAGAGCCTTGGGGCGATGGCCGGGGTGAGTGGAGATATCTGCAGCCACAGATAGTGCATGTGAGGGTACAGGGGAGCCCTTGGCTGGTGTGAGGGCTGAGGGGCCTGAAAGCAGCTTTGCTGGGACAACGGGGCTGAGGCAGCCGGGATCTGGAGGAGGGAGCTGCCATTTTCAGGTGGTTACTTTTAGAAGCAGAAACGCAGGGTAAAATCTCCTCCAAATGTTGCTGAATCTGGAGCCAAATCTCTCAGCAGTTCTGCAGTGCTGGGTTTTGGCTTGATCCGAGCATTATTTCCCCTCGAGCATCATGTATCTTTGGGTTAGTGAGTGGTGGAGCCCAGCAGGGTGCACCTCAGATCCCTACGATCGGCACTTCCACCTTGAGAAGGTCTCAGGTGCCAGACGAGGGCTCTGGGGACAGGGCTCGGTGGCCGGGGTGACGCTGACATCTCTGTGTCCCCGTTCCCCTCTGCAGGCACCGGTGGGGCTGTGGCCGTGAGCGTTCGTCCCTGCTCTGCCATCCCCGCCCCCCTCCCCTGCCACCCCCCCCCCCCGCAGCCATGACGACTTCGGCGCTGCGCCGGCAGGTGAAGAACATCGTCCACAACTACTCGGAGGCAGAGATCAAGGTGCGGGAGGCCACCTCCAATGACCCCTGGGGACCCCCCAGCTCCCTGATGTCAGAGATCGCCGACCTCACCTTCAACACGGTGGCCTTCGCCGAGGTCATGGGCATGATCTGGCGGCGGCTGAACGACAGCGGCAAGAACTGGCGTCACGTCTACAAAGCCCTCACCCTCCTGGACTACCTCATCAAAACTGGCTCCGAGAAGGTGACCCACCAGTGCCGGGAGAACCTCTACACCATCCAGACGCTGAAAGACTTCCAGTACGTGGACCGCGACGGCAAGGACCAGGGCATCAACATCCGGGAGAAGGTGAAGCAGGTGATGGCGCTGCTGAAGGATGAGGAGCGGCTGAAGCAGGAGCGGGCGCACGCGCTGCAGACCAAGGAGCGCATGGCCCTGGAGGGCATGGGCAGCGGCAGCCA
>NW_008615227.1:0-5376 GCF_000691845.1 Merops nubicus | reverse complement strand
AATGCATGGGGGCCGTCGTCTCACCTGGGGGAGCAAAGAGTTGGGGTTGAATCGGGCGCCGAGGGGAGCAGGAGGACCCAGCCCCCCCTTTCCCCATCGCCCCCTCCCTCAGCTCCTGGCAGAAACCAGGTCGGGGCACCTCCCGCCGAGGGGAGTCACTTGTAAAGTGGCCTAAAATAAACTCGGTGTGGAGAATGGAAATGTCACTTTACCCAACGGGGGAATCTTTCTCCAAGATTGGATTTAAACTACATTATACAAGCAATTTCATGGGTGCTTTGCGCCGCGACGAGAACCTCACCAAAAATGGAAAAGCGCTGCATTTACCAGCCATAAATCAGCACTTCCTATAATGAGCACAAAAATGTCACTTTTATGCAATTTTACAGATGAACAAAACTGGTGAAATTAACTGTGGTAACCTACTGGAGTCAGCAAAAGCCACTGCAGAAAGAAAAAAAAATTATATATGTATATATTTTTGTTCCTTTCAAACTCTTTTTCCCGAGCAAGTTTCTGCCATTCTGGTGTGAAAACTCATTTGTCGTACCCATTATACTTTCATTTGGAGTTTATCTTGAGTATCCAATGAGCCACCAACTGTGAAAATGATTAAATCTACAAAATCTATCTAATAGATGGAATAAATTAGGGGTTTAAAATCTCCACACGCAGACACGTGCGCGCCGGCACAGGGGGGACGGGGTCTGCTCCCAAATCTGTCCCAAAACTGCAGCACCCGCAGCACTTGGGGAACTCCAGAGCTACTGTCTGCCAGGGGACAGGTTTTGCAAGGGAGATGTGATCAAATCGGGGGGTTCAGGGCTGGCACCCCCAAGCGAGGAGCCCCAGCCCTCCCAGGGACCCTGCCCCTGCTGCCGGGCTGCTCTGGAGGCTCCCGGGCAGTGCAGCCCCACGGTAGCTGGGGAAGGGGTCTGGGGGCACCCCCAGCACCCCCCAGGGAGCACTTTGCTCTGCATGCCACCAGGACCAGTGATTCCCAATGCCACCACGTGCTAGGTGGCAAAGTCACTGGGGAGGAGCTGTGCCATCAGATGCACCCAGCAAAATCAGACACAGAATTGATTTGGTTGGAGGAGATCGTTCAGATCCCCAAATCCAACCCTTCCCCCAGCACTGCCAGGTCCCCACTGCCCCGTGTCCCTCACACCACATCTCCACAGCTTGGAAACCCCTCCAGGGGTGGGGACTCCACCACTGCCCTGGGCAGCCTGGCACAGCCCTGGGCAACCCTCAAGGGCAAGAAATTGTTCCTCAGCTCCAACCTCAACCTCCCCTGGGGCAAATTGAGGCCATTTCCTCTTGTCCTGTCCCTTGTTCCTTGGGAGCAGAGCCCGACTCCCCCCTGGCTCCAGGCTCCTGTCAGGAGCTGTGCAGAGCCAGAAGGTCTCCCCTGAGCCTCCTTTGCTCCAGGCTCAGCACCCCCAGCTCCCTCAGCTGCTCCTCCCCACACTTGGCCTCTAGACCCTTCCCCAGCAGCTTCGTTGCCCTTCTCTGGCCACTCTCCAGCCCCTCAAGGTCCTTACTGAAGTAAGGGGACCAAAACTGACCCCAGGATTCAAGGCGTGGCCTCCCCAGTGCTGAGCCCAGGGGGACGATCCCTGCCCTGGTCCTGCTGGCCACACTGGTGCTGACACAAGCCAGGATGCTGTTTGTCTTCATCATCAAACTGATCTGCATCCACCTCCGAGTGATGCTCTGGTGTGGTGCCCACGCCTGGCTGCACAGATGGGCATTCCCAGGCATGACATTACAACAGGATTTGGGTGAATTTGGGGAGCTGGCCCTGTGTCACCCCCCAGGCAGCCGTGTGGCACTCGGGGGAGGTGCAGGAGCTTGGCCATAGCCACCCTCCATCCCCTCCTTCAGAGCAGCTTAGCTGCAAGGTAAGAGGCCGAGCAGCCACTCCCCCCATTAAGCTGATGTTCTGGGCTTTTCACAGGTGTCTTAAATAGACATTGTTATTAACGAGTATATTAAGCCAATTAAAAGCAGGCAGGGCCTTTGAGCAGGATTTAATGTAGCTGCTGGGAGACAGGAGGGAAGCACCAGCAGCTCCTTATGGCAGGACACGTGCCAGGAGACACCACTGGGCACGTCCTGGGCATTGACTGACCCAGCTCTGTAAACTCCTGAGCCCGGGTGGCACCCGAGGAGCTGCCTGGGAGTGCTGGGTGCTGCAGGGCACGGGCACCCTGTGAGCTGGAGGGCACAGGGGGCTGTGGCTGGGACCCCGCTGGCACGGCGTGGCACATCTGCATTCCCCTTCATGCCAGCACTGCTGTCCTTGGAGGTGGCAGCGTTGTGAATACTCAATTAACGTGACACTAATTAGCTGGTGACACTTGCAGAATCCCTAATGAGCCCATTCTACAGAATTGCTCCTTTCCAAGCAAAAATGATTTTTAAAAAGGGGTCACTGCTGGAGGGAGGGAGGGAGGATGCCCCTCCCGTGGGCACTGCAGCTCCCTGGCACGGGCCACCAAACGCTGTCCCCGAGCATCAGGGCTGCAGGTGACACTTTTGGGACATGCCATGCAGCCCCCACCGAGCTGCCCACAGCTGCAGGGTGGGCAGAGCTGCCCACCCGGGCGACCTGAGCCCGGCCAGGGGCATGCCACCCTCCAGCCCTGGCACTGGTGCGTGCCCGGCGAGCGCCGTGGGCAAGAGGGATTCGGGAGCTGCCTCCGTCGCACAGCTGCAGGGTGGGCAGAGCTGCCTACCTGGGCGACCTGAGCCCAGCTGGGGACATCCCACCCACCAGCCCTGGCATTGGTGCGTGCCCGGTGAGCGCCACAGGCAAGAGGGATTCAGGAGCTGCCTCCATTGCCTGCTCTCCAGGGGGCTGGAATTATAGAATCATAGAATCTTTTAGGTAGGAAGGGACCTCCAAGATCATCAAGTCCAACCATCAAGCCAACACTACCAATTCCTCTGCTAAAACAGATCAGAATCTGTCAGGGTTGGAAGGGACCACAAGGATCCCCCAGTTCCCACCCCTCTGCCATGAGCAGGGACCCCTCCCACTAGATCAGGCTGCCCAGAGCCTCCTCCAGCCTGGCCTTAAAGCCCCCCAGGGATGGGGCCGCAACCACCTCCCTGGGCAACCCATTCCAGGGTCTCACCACTCTCATGGGGAAGAACTTCTTCCTCACATCCAGCCTGCATCTGCCCACTTCCAGCTTTGCCCCATTCCCTCTAGTTCTGTTGGTACCCGATATCCTAAAACGTCCCTCCCCAGCTTTCTTGTAGCCCCCTTAAGATACGGGAAGGCCACAATAAGGTCCCCTCGGAGCCTTCTCTTCTCCAGACTGAACAGCCCCAACTCTCTCAGCCTGTCCTCACAGCAGAGCTGCTCCAGCCCTCGGATCATTCTCGTGGCCCTTCTCTGGACACGCTCCAGCAGCTCCACATCCCTCTTGTAATAGGGGCTCCAAAACTGGATGCACTACTCCAGGTGGGTTCTCACCAGAGCAGAGTAGACACGCTGCCACGAGCAGCCCTGGCTCTCAGCACCCCTAACCCAAACCCACCCAGGGACCAGCACCCATCAACAGCCTCTCCCCCAGACGATGCTTCAGCAGCTCCCTGCTCCCTCCCTCACCGATGTTCCCACGGGATGCAGCTGGCGGCCTCCTCCCCTCCCTGACCTGCTCTATTTTTTTCCAGCCTGCACTCAATAACAGCTAAATAATTGAATCTGCTCAGCAGCCAAAGATTTGGTTTGAATTTTATTGGAATTTTAAATTGTTTTGTTTCTTCAGTATTTTATTACTGTAAATGGAAAATGCATCGCCCGCAGTAATAATCCGATGGCTTTTTATATTACTCCAAGCTCCTGCTCACAGCATTATTGGAAAGCCAGGCAGAAAGGAGAAGCCATTAGAATGGCAGCGCAGGCTTATAAGATTATGCCTCCAGCTAAACAACTTTTTACTTTAGCAAATTGGCCACCAAACCCAGCTCGAGGCAGGGATGGAAATCCCAGACCCCGCCAGGATAAATCTGGGGTTAGGGGTCGGGCAGCTCCAGCCCGGCCGTGCCCCACGTCTGTGCAAAACATCTGAAGGGGACAGGGGGTAGCTGAGCCAGGGCTGGGTGGGGGACTGGGGTGCTCTGAGAGGTCCCCTGAAAGTGTCCCCAGCATGTGCACCCGCTGCCACTGTCCACAGCATCGCCCACATACCCAGCATCCCCCTTATCCCCTCCCTGTCCCTGGCATCCTGTGTATCCCCAGCATCATCCCCAGCATTCCCCATGTTCCCAGCACCCCTGTGTGCCCAGCATCCCCAGAATTCCTGTATCCCCAGCATTCCCTGTATCCCCAGCATCCCCTGCATCACCCACATCCCCGACATCACTGTATCCCCAGCATCTCCTGTATCCCCAGCATCTCCTGTATCCCCAGCATCACCCACATCCCCAACATCCCTGTATCCCCAGCATCTCCTGTATCCCCAACATCCCCTGTATCCCCAGCATCACCCACATCCCTGTATCCCCAGCATTCTCTGTGTCCCCAGCATCCCCAGCATCCCCCACATCCCCAACATCCCTGTATCCCCAACATCCCTGTATCCCCAGCATCTCCTATATCCCCAGCATCCCCTGTATCCCCAAAATCCCTGTATCCCCAGCATCCCCTCTATCCCCAGCATCACCCACATCCCCAACATCCCTGTATCCCCAACATCCCTGTATCCCCAGCATCCTGGCATCCCCAGCACCCCTGGGGTCCCCTGCACCGAGCCCATCTGCAACCACAGCCCACAGGGGCCGAGACATAAGGAAAAACTGAGAGAAAGGCAGGGAGGGAAGCTCCCCAACGCCACCCTTACTGCAGGAGACACCACAGCTAACCAGAAACCGACTCTCTGGGGCTTGTGCCACGCAGGAGCCGCCAACACAAACCCACAACAGTCCCCAATTACCCCTGGGACACAGGCAGGGACACAATGGGCGCCGGCGCAGCCCAGCTGCCGGGCCCCTAATTAACCCTGATTTTAACTGTACACTTTTAAAGGCACTAAAGCGGTTACAAAGTGGAGAACAAGGCAGGGTTAATAGCCCAGACTTAAATTGCAGGCCCGCGGGGCCTGGGCCCCATAGAAATAATAGACCTGTCTGGGCTGCTCAGCTGTCAGTCAGGCTGAACAATTTGGCACCCGAGGAGCTCGGTGATGGCACCGGAGCGGCAGCGTCGGGGCTCTGGCAATCAGCATCTGCTCAGTTAATGCAGTCCTGAGAGCAAAACGGCGCCAGGAAGGATGCTCAGTGCCAGGAAGGATGCTCAGCACTGGGCAGGATGCTCATCGTCTAGAAGGATGCTGGATAGCGGGAAGGATGCTTGAGACT
>NW_008615226.1:2271-2481 GCF_000691845.1 Merops nubicus | reverse complement strand
GAGGGGAAAGGAAGGTAAAATGAAGAGGGAGAGTGAGAAGGGAACGAAGAAGGGGAAGAATAATAAAAAGAAAACGAAGAAAGAAAAGAAGCAGCAAGAGGAGGAAAATAGGAACAAAAAGAAGCAGCGAGAGGAGGAAAATAAGAACAAAAAGAAGGTGAAGAAGAGGTAGAAGGAAGAAAATAATAAGAAGAAAATGAAGAGGGATAA
>NW_008615226.1:1829-2152 GCF_000691845.1 Merops nubicus | reverse complement strand
AAAAGAAAGAAAAAAGAAAGAAAGAAAGAAAGAAGAGAAAGAAAAGGAAGAAGAGAAAAGATAAGAAAAATTATAAAAGGGAAAGAAAAAATGGAAGAGGAAAAAGAAAAGAAAAAAAAACGAAAAAGAAAAAGGGAGAAAGATAAAGGGAAAAAAAAGCGAAATGAAATTTATAAAGGGAAACGAAAAATAAATTTTTTAACATTAAAAATACTTTTTTAAAAAAAAGCAAAAGAGCAAAGAAAAGGACGGCAAGGAGCCGAAGCCGGGGCAGGAGCAGGTGGGGCTGCGGGCCCTGCGCACAGGTCGGGGCCGGCCCGGCA
>NW_008615226.1:0-1734 GCF_000691845.1 Merops nubicus | reverse complement strand
TTTGTGGCCGCTCTCTCCCGCTGCCGGCTCGGGTTTAGCGCCGTGAGCTCACGGTGCGGCACAGAAAACACTCGGCCGGGGTTAAAACTCTTTTTTTTTGTCCCCCGGGGACCCAGGCGGGGTCCGTGGGTGCCCCCCGGGCGAAGGGAAACCCTCCCCGGAGCCCCCGGGAGCTGCCCCTGCGCTGCCCTCCGCGGCTCAGCAACAGATAAATACCCTTAAAACAAAATATTTTCTTTTCTTTCTACTGCCGTGACGGAAAGCTCAGGAAAAAAACAAAACTCCCTTTATTTTAACTGGATTTGCAGAAGCCGCTGGACACTCGTGTCTGGTTTTTGTGCCTCCCCAGGAGCTGAGCTCCATATGAGGGGTGCAGAGGTTTGCGGTGTTGGTTTTGCCGAATAAAACCCGGTGCCGACGGTGGAGCAGGTAGCTCGGAGCGCCCTTTTATTGTCATTTTCAAACAGAAATATCAAGAATATCACCCCACCGCGGCAGCTGCCAGCTCGTATAATTAAAAATAGGGGCTCCCGTGGGTCTCCCCGTTATTTATCTCCCCCTCAGAAACGCCGTGGCTCTCGGAGGGGGGATTTTAGTCACGGTCGTGGAGTTCATTTTCTGTCACAATCGATCAAAACGGGAAAATCCGACGGCAGCAGGCTGCGGAGCCCGACGTTCCTCCCCGGCACCGCGGAGTGCAATATTATCTGGGTGCCTCTGTGTGTGCTTTTTGTGTCAGAAATTGCTTCTGACAATTTATTTTACTTTTTTTTTTTTTTTCTTTCTTTGAGCGTTTTGACGCTGGCTAAATGCAGAGTCTGGAACGATCCCGCTGTCCCGACAGGGGGAAAAAAAAAAACGCTCCCTGTTTGCTGCAGAAAAGGCTTTGAGAGCTTGAAAAATAAAATCATTTTTCATCGCTCTAATGTGCTGTCTGAGCCGTTTTGTTTAATCATATATTTCAGTTTGGTAAAGGCCACAGGTTGAGTAATTAACAATAACTTGGTTTCATTTGTCAGAAGCAATTTAGCTGTATAAAATATACTGCACCGCAAGCCAGAAGGCTCCGAGATTTCACATGGAGAGGGGAAAAAAAAAACGTAAAAAAAAACCCTGGATTTTTCAATTTGGATTTGATTTTTTTTTTTTTCCCTAAAGAGTAAATTCTTGGTCGCCCATTCTTATTGAGAAGGTGACAGCTGGATCCTGGATCCCTCACAAATTCTGTCCAGTTCTGGGGTCAAACATCGCTGCTCTGAGGACAACACAGATCACTAACATTTCTTTTTTCACTTAAATAGCAGTGGACGTACACTACCTTTGTTTTTACTGACGGTATCGTTATTTTCTTCTCCTTTTCTGCCTGTAAACCATTTCAGATCGCCTGTAGGTCACTGCGGGTGAATTTTAAATCTCCTTCAAAGCCCTCAGAAGTGGGAGGCTTTTTTCAGCTACAGCTTGAACCCGCCTGTCTCCCATCAGCTGTAGGGGTGCACAATCGCAGGCCACCACCTTCGCTGACCAGGAATTAACATTTTAAAAACACGAAGCCCTTTGGGGGTATTATTAACCAGCTCTCCGTGCGAACAGCACGCAGAGATCTGGCTGGGGGCTCCCAGCAGAAGCGAGCGGGACAGGGACCCTCAGAGGAGGGGGTGAATCGAAGCAAAGGCTGAATATGGCAAAAAAAAAAAACCCAACCCAGCCCATCTGTTGGACGGATGTGAGCGGGAC
>NW_008615225.1:0-687 GCF_000691845.1 Merops nubicus | reverse complement strand
TTACCCTTAAATTTTTATTCTTTTAAAAGGAGTTCAATACCTTGTGTTTAAACAATACTTGCTTTTTAACTAGCCAACATAATATCTAAGTTCCTACCCAGGAACAACTTTTCCCCTATGATATATATGTTTTGAGCTAACTACTGTTCTCAGAAAAGCCTGTGAGGCTGGAAAACATGTTCTTCCTTACCTGAATCTGTCTCACTTTAGCTTGAAAGCTAAAAGATGACTTTTTGTTGAACAGTGGCAAACACCTCTGAGCAGCTCAGTTATGGCTTAGGGGTCCATTGTCAGACATGCCTCTTGAAATATTATACAAAGTTGTGTTTTCCCAAACCCATAGCAACACATGGTGACAGGAACAAGACAAACACCACTTCCTTTCTCAGCAATAAAGTTCAGAGTTGATCAGCTAACACCAGAGAGACTCTGTGCTAGGGCTGAGAGCCAGCTTCCCACTAAATTTGGTGGAAAACTAAGAACACAGTGCCTCAGACAGTCTGTGATGAAAGCAGGGTCTATAAGTTACAAAAGCATAAAAAAAAAAATTAAATTGTAGGTATTTCTTAACACTATTCTGGCTTTTTTTACAACATACACAGAAATAAACAGTTTCTTTCTTTATGGGGAGCTTACATGTGTGACAGAGCAGATTTTCTGATGCTGTATTGAAAAGGGACTGTTATG
>NW_008615224.1:700-1295 GCF_000691845.1 Merops nubicus | reverse complement strand
TGTGGGTGATTTTGGGGTGCTGGGCTCTACCCCTACCGCGATTCCGGGGGGAAACGGAAAAAAAAAAAAAGAGATCGCGGAGGGGTTTTAGCTACAGAGCGGGAAATGAAACGCGGTTTTTTTGAAAACCGGATTTTTGGCCCCAGATGCGGACCAGCACGTGGGTGCCGCACCCTACAGTGCAGACCTTCTTGGCCTCGTCTCCTACTCCAAGGGCTTGGAGTGTCCTTCTGTGGCTCCTCGGCGCTCCCCCGGGGTTGCGGCGTGGCGGGGTTCGAGGCGTGTCCTGGTCCCCAGGAGGCTGTTTGTCCCTGGGGGGCACCCAGGGAATGGGACACATCCTGATGCTCTGGGGCCCAAGGGAGGGATCTTCCAAGCCCCGAGATGCCCCTCGGGTTTCTCCTGGAGGGAATAACTGCCCCCCAGCCCTGGAGAGGGGTCCTTCCTCCCCCCGGGGTTCTCACTCCAGCTGGCACAACCCGGTGACAGCACCGGTGGTGCCAAGGGGTGGTGGCCCCGAGGCCTTTCACCCCGTCCCCACCACCCGCAGGAGGCGAAGGACGAGACCACGCTGGCTTTGTTCCGACACGGGGGA
>NW_008615224.1:0-618 GCF_000691845.1 Merops nubicus | reverse complement strand
GGGCTGCACAGACGGCCATGGGACGCAGCACCCCATCGCTCACCGGAACACCCCAGTTCACCCCTGGGGTTGTCACCACACCCCTGGGGATAACAGGGCACCCAGGTCTGCAAGGATTGGCCTCGCCCGGACCCTGGGGGGAAAGCAAGAAAATGGGAGGAAGAAAGGCAAATGGGGTGAATTGGTTCAGCAAAGTCTGGGATTTTAGGGTCCTGATCACCATCACCCCAATTTAGGGGTGGGGGGCACATCCCTGGTGCCTGGCAGGGCAATGTGAAGAAGATGCTTGTTCTCAACTGGAAGATGCTTTGAACATTGGTGGTGGCTTCATCCTGCTCCCCAGGCTGTGAAATCCCATGGAAATCACCACAATGGGGGGGGACCCTAATCCCCTCCTCTCCCCCCATCTCCCCCCTCAGCATCCTGTGGGGTCTAGCTCCATCAGTGGGGTCCAGCTCTGTCCCCCAGGAAGTTTTTAATCCCCCAGCTGTGGAGCAGACGGACCGGCAGTGATGTGACGATGTGCCTGAGCCCCCCCTCAAACCACCCCCACAAATAAATAAGGATGTTTATATATATATAATATATATATATATTTAAAACAAACGAACAAACAAA
>NW_008615223.1:922-8842 GCF_000691845.1 Merops nubicus | reverse complement strand
TCTGCTCACCCCTGGGGCAGATGGTGTTGGGAACCTGGGGTCAGGGGGGTGGGTCTGCAGTGCAGACTGGGGTGGTGTGGCAGCTGGGTGGAGCATGGTCCTGCCCTGCATCCAGCCTGAGCTGCTGCTCCAGAAGGAGGTCTTAGGTTGGAAGATCACAACATCTGAATTGCCAGCCCCTGGCCCCCTTGGCTGAGAGCTGGAGCTGGGCTGTACCCCTCCCAGCTGGGCACTGCTCAGCACTTGTCTGGCTGGGTGGGCTGGTGCCCTGCTGGGTGTGTAGAAGGCAGGACATGTGCTTGGATGACTTGCACGACCCCTGAGGCTGTTGAGTTGGGCTTTCCCCTTGGTTTTGAGCTTTCCCAGCAGTGGAGCAGCCAGCACCATATAGGGTGATGCCTGTGACAGCCAACAGCTTTGGAGGAGGGAGAAGAGGGGCTTGGGAGAGGAGCTGTGGAGCTGTTCCTCATGGTGTGCTGGCTGTGGGTCAGGGTCACAGCAGCGCTTGGCCGTGGCTCCTGGTGTGCCCACTGGCACGCTGTGTGCCCAATGCCCAGGGGCAGCCCTGCCCCAAGCCCTGCTTTCCTCACGTCCTGCTCTAGCAAGGGCTAGGAGCCACAGGTTCCCCCTCTCTGCACAGCAGCAGCAGCCCTGGGTTTGCACTCCTGAGGCTGCATCCAGTGATGTGTGTGGTCAGATGAGGCAGGAGGGACCCAGGTGCAGCCTGGCAAGGGGTGGAAGGACATGGGGAGTTCCCAGTGGGGCTGCTGAACTGTGCTAAGGACAGGGTATCTTGGGGGTGTCCCTTTGTTTGACACCAGTCCTGTCTCCAGGTGTCACAAGGAGCTGAACATCATCTCACCGGGCACTGCTGAGCTGTCAGCTTCTAGCACTGCCCCTGCTCCTCTGCAGAGTCTGGGTCTGGCTCCTGTTTCACAGGATTGCAGGTGGGCTTGGGTGTTGTCCTGGTGGTGAACTGAGGGGCAAGGAAGGCTCCATGGCTCCCCAAAAGTGGTGACATCTTCCCCTTGCCAGTGCTGTGTGGTGTCTCTGGGGTTAGGCCGCCCTGCTCCATGCCCTGCTAGCCCCCAGAACCATCAGTTGTGGGGCTGGCTGGTAGGTCAGAGGCACTCTGGGTGATGGAGATGTTGGACATTGCCCTTATTAGGTCTCTGAGTCTGGCTGGACCTAATTGTGCTTGAGTCAGTTTTGGGCACCACAGGATCAGAAAGACCTTGAGGGGCTGGAGTGGGTCCAGAGAAGGGGAACAGGGCTGGGGAGGGGTGTGGGGAACATGGCTGGTGAGGAGTGGCTGAGGGACCTGGGGTTGGTCAGTCTGGAGCAGAGGAGGCTCAGGGGAGACCTTCCTGTGCTCTGTAACTACCTGAACAGAGGTTGGAGTGAGGTGGGGGTTGGTCTCCTCTCCCAAGGAACCAGAGATAGGAAGAGAGGAAATGGGGTTAAGTTATGCCAGAGGAAATTTTGACTATCTCTTAGGAAGAACTTCTTCCCTGAAGGAGTGGTGAGGCCTTGGCCCAGGCTGCCCAGGGAGACCCCATCCCTGGAGGGGATCAAAAAACCTGTGGATGTGGCACTGAACTTCTTCACTGGGAGGTTGGTGAGACCCTGGCCCAGGTTGCCCAGGGAGGTGCTGGAGTCCCCAGCCCTGGAGGGGCTCAAAAAATGTGTGAATGTGGCACTTGGGGACATGGTTTAGTGGTCATGGTAGCGTTGGGTTGATGGTTGGGCTTGATGTTCTTGGAGGACTTTTCCAACCTGAATGCTGCTGTGACTCAGATTTTTCAGGGAAGGGCTCTGAATGCCCAGGGACCTGTCTGCTGGGTCCAGCCCGGCGCAGCTGCCCGGGAGGTGGCCTGTGGAGCTGTGGGTGTGGGGCAGGGTGCTGACAGCCCCTCGCAGCCCTCCCTGGCCAGAATGTCCTGACAGGGCTGCAGTGGAGCTCGGGAGGCAGCGGGGGCCTGGCAGCCTCTGGGAGGGTGAACTCTGGGCAGCCCTTCCTCGGGCGAGGGCCGGGCGGGTGTCTCCTGAGCTCCCCCCCTGCCTGCAGAGGGGCTGGCTGTGCCCCTGCCCGGCTGGAGCTGCGGCCTCAGGAGGACGTGTGCCTGGGGAGGAGTTTCTCTGAGGCTGGCCCATCTCTGAGCCTGGTGAGGTGTGCTAGGTGGGCTTCCAGGTCACGTCTGGGAGCTGGTGGTGATGCACAGTCTCCCCTTCTGCGTCTGCCCTGGGCTGATTTTCCTCCCAGGCCATCGGGGAGGCCTGGGGAATTTCTTGCCTGCGTTGCACACCCAGCACTGCCTGCAGCTGATGTGATCCTGGGTCAGCCTGGGAGCTCGCTCCCTGTGTTAATAATATTGTCCCAGGAATAAAGTGCTGGCGAGTTTCCTACCCTGAGGGAGGAGCTGACATGAGAAGTAGAAGGGGAGGGGAAAAAGTTGTGGGTGGAAAAATGAGGGTGGAGGCTTCAGCTATCTGTGGGGCTGTTTATTTGTCCAGCTGTTTCTTTATCTGGACGAGTTTGGAGCCTGTGAATGTGAAGGATTTGCCAGGACTTCTGAGAAACTCAGGGCCAGATGCTCTAAATCAGTCTGGGTTTGGCAAAACTCCATGGAAGTTGTTTTTCCGGACACAGAGAAGCGTGTCTGCAACGTGCAGAGCTCCTCTGTTCATCCCCTGCCCCTCCAGCCTCTGCCACTGCCCCTTGGTCCTGTTACTCTCCTCCTCCAGTCCTGGCCGTCCTGTGCTGGTGTCCCCAGTCGGTCACTGCCAGCACCCAGTGTGATCCCAGTCTTGTCCTCCCCACCCTGACCTGGCCAGACAGGAGAAACTGGTGCAGCTGAGATCCCCACACACCTTCCTTGTGGTGGAGCAGCAAGACAACCACACAGAGGTGTTAGGAACCCCCACCCTGGTCACTGGCACAGCAGATCATCAGCTCAGTGGCACCTTAACCTGCCTGTTGAGCATCTGGAGGTGGTGGTGTGGTGATGTTGATGCATCCTGAGGTGTACAGTGCTCACACTGGAGCTCTGGCGTGCCCTCCTAGCAGGCAGCAGTGGTGGCAACAGGCCCCAGTGCTGGCAGAAAGTTGCTTATTGAAAGCATCTCCAAAGTGAGAGGGACAGGCACTTATCTCCTCGGCGTCCCGCGGGGAGCAGCACGGTCCCTGGTGGGAAGCAGGCCAGCGTTGTGTCTGCTGCTTTGGAGCAGCTGCAGATTTATTTATAATGCCGTGGGCAGCATGTGAATCTGCAGATAAACACACGGGAGGGGAGGACACAAACAGCAGCACTGAGAAAATGCAGCTCTGGAGAGCTCTGCTCTGAGCTGCGGCTATCAGCAGCCACCAGAGATGGGCCAGGGGCCAGGCACCCACCCCTGCCACTCCCCCACAGCTTGGCTCTGTGTCATCACTGTCACTGCCAGGAGGTTCCTCTGTCCTGGATGCCACAGGGCTCTTCATGGGGCTGCTGAGGCACCAGCTCCTCACCCTGCTGTTTGGCACTGCCAGACTGGCAGGGTGGCATCATCTAAATGTCGACCAGGACAGTGGGCAAAGCTGCTGAGCTTGCTGACTGAAGCAGGCACCTTCTCTTCTCCATGGTCAGCTGGGCACTAACAGTCTGGCCTGGGGTTATCCATCCAGAAATGGGTCTGTCAGAAAAGGGGAGCTTAGGTTAGAAGTTAGGAGAAACTTCTGCACTGAAAGGGTTGTCAAGGAATGGACCAGGCTGCCCAGGGAAGGGCTTGGGTCACCATCCCTGGATGTATTTACAAGCCACCTAGATGGGGTGCTCAGGGATATGGTGTAGAAGTGGCCTGGGAGAGTTGGATGATGGTTGGACTCGATGATCTTGAAGGGCCTTTCCAACCACAGTGGCTGTGTGATTGTGTGTCTGTGTTGTCCCCAGTGCAGGAGTTGGTCCCTTTGGGTGCCTGGAGCAGGGTGTGAGCACAGGGCAGACTGCAGGTGGGACAGGTGCCTTGCTGAGTGAGATGTGTCCGTGGGTCACTGTGGGCACAGAAGCTGCAAGGGACTGTGTGTGCTGAGACAGCCCCACTGGGACTGCTGTGGGTGGAGCAGCTCCCTCAGCCACCTTTGGAGGAGCTGCCTCTGAAGGATGGTGGGTTCTCATTCCTCTGGGCTCACCATGCTGTGTGTGGGCTTGTGCCTGTAGCAGGATGCTGTATAACTTGTGCCTTGGTGCCTGTCCACTCAGAGCTGGCCGTGAGGATCTCCTTGGTGGTCACACCTGGGTGGCCAGAAGGAACAAAAGCAGCTTCCTGCCCAGTGTGTGCTGCTGCAGCTCCTGCCTCACCTGGGATGGGGCAGGGTGCAAACAGTGCAAGACCTGCAGCCCGTGGCAGTTTCTCTTCAGGGGTGTTTACCTTCCCTAGTAAAACTGCATCTTGTTTTCTACACTTCTGACTGGGTCCAGCTCCCAGGCAAAGCTGTAGCTGAGATTTCCTTCATGGGCTAAGGAGCTCGTGTTTGCTGCTACTTCCTCCTGGTGTAGATCCTTGCAGACCACAATCAATCATCTTGCAGACTCCTCTTTGATGAGGTTCTGCAGTCCCTCTGCAGCAGTAAAAACCCATCCAGCTGAAGCAGGAATAGATCCAGGGGGAATCTCAGCCTTTCTGTTCTGTGCCTGAGGTGAGTGGTAGGGCCTTGACTTGCTTTTTCCAACCTTCATGATTTATCGATTGCTAGTTCAGACTCTGTACCAGCACTTTCAGGCTAGAATGTCAGAGCAGAGCTTGGCTACATCTTCATAGGGCCTTCCTCCCATGGCAGTCTGCCCACCACTACCTCTCACTGTGGAGATTTGAGCAGGTCTGATCTTGGGAGAGAGGCAGAGAGAATCCCCTGCAGGTGAGTGCTATGTTGATTTATTAGATCTCACTCCTGATTTCGTTTGTCGGTAAAACGAAAACTTCTCAGGGATGAGACAGTGGAGTCTCCCCTGGAGGACCCCGTGGCCTCCTCAGCTGCAGGTGGAGGGTGAGGGGTACTCCTAGGTGGGCAAGATAATTCTGTGGCAGGCCATTATTTGGGCAAGAAAGTGTTTTGAAGTCAGCCATCAGTGGAGGATGGAGCAAACACAGCACCACCACTGAAACCCCCCTGGCTCCACACTGATTTTTGCAGTCGCTGTGGCTAAGCAGGTTCACTCTGATTCATGGGGATCAGGTATTCACAATTTTCTGTAATTTAGGCAACTATTGCTAATGTGCCAACGCATCTCCACATGGACTTTAACCAGGGCAGTGATTTGGTAGAAGAGCTGTGCAACAAGGGGCCCATGGGGATGTCAACAGTGTGCCGTGGGGTCCACTCTCCACAGAGAAGGTTGATAAACAGGAGCCTTAAAGGGAGGAAGCTGGTTTAGGGTGGAAGAATAAGGAAGCTCAGCTAATTTAGTTATCTTGGAGATGATTCAATTTCCTCCATAAGCACCACGAGAGGGAGAGGAGGTTTTGGATGTCAGAGTCTTTGTGTGAGAAAATGTACAAGTAAATTCCGACTAAAATTAACGGACAATCTTTTTGTATGAGAAGATAATTGGCCATTGGAAAAAACCTGCTTAAAACCTGCAAATATCTAGTCCTGCGTGTCTCAAGTCAAAAGGAGATGTCCTTGGGGCAGCTGGAGCAGATGCAGAGCTCCAAGGAGAGCGCAGTTCTTCAGCTGAGGACTGGGGACAGTTCTGAGGGCTGTGGG
The DNA here is from genome assembly GCF_000691845.1 of Merops nubicus. Lineage (NCBI taxonomy): Eukaryota > Metazoa > Chordata > Aves > Coraciiformes > Meropidae > Merops > Merops nubicus. The sequence continues at coordinate 3,099 of NW_008615223.1, read as the reverse complement.
CAGCCTGCTCCGCAGCGATGCCACATCTCCATTGCACTGAGTTTTCTTTCAATCAAAGGCTTTTAAAAATGCAAAATGCTTCAAAATATCCTTTTTATTTTGGGAATTATTTGTACCTGTTTAGAGTATGTCTTCTTGTACATTATAGTCACTGCTATTAATACACTTACTATGCATCACTGTCATTGATAGTTAAGATAAAGTAACAAATACAGTTATTTTTTTCTAAAATAATGCAGCTTCTAGCTAGCACTGGGTGAAAAATGTTGTTTCCCTTTCAGATTAAAGTGCCACTGGTGTTTTAATGAAAAAGCCAGACCCTCTGATAAAATAAACACCATTACTGAAGTGTGTAAACAAACATTCAGTTTAAAAATAAATTCCATAAATCTGAATGACAACATTTCTGGCCTCGCTATTTTCCAGAACTCCTCCTAGTGGGAAAATTTTAAAAGAACTATTTTTGCTTTTTACTCTTGGAATAAAACCAAATTTTGAAATCCTGGTTTCCTGTGAACTGGAAACCGCTGGCTCTAACCAGGAGTAACGAACAACCCGCAGGCTGAGGGTTATTTACTACCCATAGTAGGTGCAAGGAGCATGTCTGTGCTGAGGCACTTTTTGGCTTGCTGATGGGAAAGGGGAGCCCACGTGTGTTGTTGGGCAGGCTGAAGAGAAGTCATTTCTGCACCCAGGTTTCTCCCTTAAATGATGGGTCTACTCAAGGCTGAGCTTTTCTTCTTTGTTTTTGTTCAATGTAGTGAAAATGGAGAAGGCTTTCTTTGGGGATTTGGGGCAGGTTGCTTGGTGTTTTGGTGGTGAGGAGCAGCAACAGGACAGCCAGTAACTCTCTGTCCGTGTTGTGGCCATGGGAACTGGCATCCTTTGTTGGGTTGTGGGATGGTGGCTGGAGATTTCGACTATACAGGGACTCTCCTGGTTGGTCTCTGTGAGCTGACACAGGGTGGGTGCACATCTTGTGCATAAGGTGATTTTCCTGAGAGCTGCAGAGCCCTAAAGCTGGACTGTTTCCCTGACTGTCCTGCAGTAACTGGGGGGCAGGGAAAGGGAAGCTGCAGGCCAGATCTCCTGTTTGTGTGTGTGCTCTCCAGCATCCGTGCAGCTCAGCTGGCATCCCGAGTGCACGTGCTGAAATCAGAGGCAGATTCACACTCTCCCTACAGAGCAGAGGAGTCTGACTTCTTCTGTGGGCATCCCTTTGGTCTCAGCCACAGAATCCCTGCCCCTATGGTGTCTGGGCAGGCTGCCCAACAAGCATCACACTTCCCTGTGTCCAGCCTTGGTGTGCTGAAACCTTTGGGTGTGATTTCTAAGCTGCATTTCCTAGACACTGGAATATTATCCTATTTTCTTAAAATGTCAGCACTTGGCACAGTGCAGAACACTCCCTGTGTTGCAGCAAGCATTCAGCTGTGGACTGAGTGGATGGACAGTTACCCAGATTGTGGAAAACACTCATGGAAGTGTCTGTCCAGTGTATTTCTGGTGGGGCTGTCTGGCCTGTTCCTGTGCTGAATGGGGAACACCTGCACAGGTCCAATATTTGGGTACCATGACATGAGCGTCCCTTCTTATTTCAACAATCTAGTTAAGCTGACATATAGCTTATCTGGACTGAGAAAAAATCAGTGCTGGAAGCTTGATGAGCTGTTGGAAAGATGACAAGCCTTTGCTGCCCATGTGGCTTAGGGAGACCACTCCTCTGTGCTGGTCAGCAGTAGCATTGCCTGACCTGTGACCCAAATCGCCTGGAAAAACAGTTTTAGTGTTGGATCAGTTTTTTAGTATAAGTCCTTGGAGTGCTGTTCCTTCCCACGTGCAACTGCACCACCAAGGATTCTGCCTACCATGCAGAATGCTGAGAAAAAAAAAATCCCACTTTTGTAACAGAAACTGGAAGGTCATGGAGGAAATCTGCTCGTACTTGGCTCCTGCTGCTCTGGGGCTGTGGTACCCTGATTCTGGAGTTTGAGGAGGAAAGTCCAGCTGGGCTGGTGGGTGGAAGAGCAGATGTTCTGTGCATTGCAGCAGACAAGGGGGCCAGGGAAGGATGGGTGATGGATGGGGAAGCAGATAGGTGGGGGGACCAATACCTGACCCCTCCCCAGCTGGGAGCTGGCCAGAGGGCTCCGTGCAGGCTGGGCTTAATGGCTGCA
>NW_008615223.1:284-912 GCF_000691845.1 Merops nubicus | reverse complement strand
CTTCCCCTTCCACCAGCCTCAGGCCATTCACTAGATGGCTATTGACCCTTTTTTTCGCCTTCCACCTGCAGAGACATTGATGGACTCCACCACGGCAACAGCAGAGCTGGGCTGGACGGTGCACCCTCCGTCAGGGGTAAGTTACCCTGTCACGTTGTGGGGACCTGGAGCCTCGTCTGGGTTCTGCTGCGTGTGAGCACAGATGGCTTGGCTCAGCAAAAGTCAGCCACTGAAGCAAAGTGCCCTGGCCACGTGAAAAGGTCTAGTGGGAAGAGCACAAAAGAGGATGATAGTTTAATTTTCCAGTAGTTTTTTAGGAGGTGATGCTTAAAAAAAAATACCCCGGTGCTGGAGGAGAGTAATTCTCGCTCTACAGTGTCAGGCCAATGTTTTGGAGGACTCGAACTCTCCAGAGAGCTGGCCTGCAGTCACTTAAAAATCAGGAGGGGGAGAAGCAAAATGCCAAGGCCACTGTCCTTTGCCCCCAGTGTCTCACTGGTTTTGCTGTTAGACCTGTCACTTGCAGCAGAAAAGGGTGAGGGCATTGGCCTGTGAGGCTGCACCCACAGCAGCTGTGTGACCAAGCCCTGCAGCGGCAGCCCAGCATCCCTGGCATCTCCTGAGGGGA
>NW_008615223.1:0-229 GCF_000691845.1 Merops nubicus | reverse complement strand
CCCCCCCAGCCACTATCTCTTTGCTGTACCAGTGCCAAGAGTCCCCTGAGCCACATCCCAAGACCACCCAGCACAAGCTCCTCTAAAGAAGAAGAGGTTCCTCTTTAGGCCTGCTCCTGGGACAGGGCGGTGCCCCCCTGCAGCTCTGCCTTGTGCTCAGGGCACAGTGCCGGGGTGAGCCCAGCCACCCCTGTGTCCCACAGGGCTCGGAGGGGCTCCAGAGCCTCCT
>NW_008615222.1:293-2941 GCF_000691845.1 Merops nubicus | reverse complement strand
TCCCCAGCGCTCTCCGCTGCCAGCGCTTCCCGGGGAACGAGCAAAGGGGGTTCTCCAACCGCGGAGAGACGCGGAGGGTTCCCTGCCCGCGGATTCACACCCCGCCCCGCTCGAATTTAACTGCGCACAGCCCAGCGAGCATCCACGGCTAGTGATCAGCTTCCCTTCCTGCACAGAAACGAACGCACAGCAATAATCATATAATAACCTGCATTATAAAAACAACAGTTGAAAGAGCAGAGCAGGAGACTAGACACCCTGCTGTTGTCCTTACGCTGCATTATGTAAAGGTCCCTTGTCCATAGGACTGCTGCGGTGTCACCACAACATCCCGACAAAGCCATCACACCGCTGGAGGCTTTACCCAGCTCTCCAACCCTCTCCAATCATGATAAAATACAGAAAAGAGAAGGAATATTTGCACAAGCACATCTGGTACATTTATTTATTGACGAAATAAACATTTCATAAAGGCTGCTCCAAATGAAAAGCAGCAAGCAGAAATGCCATAAAATTTTAAAAGCTGTGAATAACTGCTCTGCCTGTGCCAATACAGTCCCGTGCACACCGCTGGGCTGTATGCAGAGCTTGGCTATTAAAGGCAACACTGCCAGTTCAGGATGAACACAGACAGAACTGGGATGCTCCTCGTCAAAACAGAAGCTCTTTTAGAGAGCTAATCAGACCAAAACCTGTGTTCTGTCAGAGCGTACACAGCTTGCTTTCACCAAAATTTGGAGGTGAATTTTAGATTAGCTATTTAATGTCTCTTCTCTGCAGTTCAAAAGATGGACCTTCACTTCCTAATCGTTTTTCCACCACAGCACAATGCACAGGTGGATAAACAAGGATGGAAAGGCTTCTTAATGTCCAAAGCCTATCAACAACTTTAATATTTGACCAGAAACAACATTTATTCTGATATCACCAATTACCAAAAGAAGTCAACAATGCCTCACAGATAAAGAATGTATACAACAAAAATGAAAATAATATTTTGGTAGGGACTCTTTTGAAGAGGTAAACAAATTATCATCAAGAAACAGCTTGCAGAAGCTAAATTTATAAGATGCACAGAATCTGTATTTGTTGTGAATGTATTATTTATAACACTGTAACTATGTGAAACCTATGTCCCATAGATTTCACAAAAATGGAGCAAACTCTGAATAAACAAAATTCAGCTCTGTTAAGTATATTGGAATCGTGAACCACAGAATGTGCTTTGGGTAAGTTCATCCCTTTGGCACTGTACCATAAAGGAGGTTCTCTTTCCCCAACAGAAGTAGGTTTGAGAAAATTGAATTCTTTCTCTTTCACAATCCTCCTTCAATGTGACATCAAGGTTTAGGAAAATAAAAAAAGAACACATGAGAGATCATATGCTAATTATGTTACACTCATGAGTAATAACCTTCTCTGGCATTGGGGCATTCACACAAAACAATCTCCCAAACAGCAAGGATCAGCATATAAGATCTCAGCCCATAATTAGTCCAGGAATTCAAGAGTAAGATTAGTGCCAGTAAAATGAAGAGATTGATCATTGACAAGTTTAACCTGTTTTTTGGACGTTCATTAAAAGGTAAGTGGAGTTCCTCTCTAGATTTGCTTCACTTCCTGCTCATCCCTGGATGGGGAGTAATGAAAGAGCAGTACAGTGACTGGAACGGAGTCCTCCTAAAAGAAGAACATAAGCTCATCACTGACCAGCTTCCTGACATACAATCTTCTCAATTACTGAACCATACATCAGCACTGTCCAGCTCTAGCAGAAATACCTCCTCGCAGTTTACAAGCTAATTGTCATTTAAATAGCAGATTACTTCCTGGAGCTTTGTTATCAATAGTTCAGCTCCTGTCTCACACACACGCACTAAAGTCACCTTACTAAATGAACCAGACCTGCAAGTTTGGCTTCATTCCCTGGGGAGTGACAGCAACCTGAGAGCTGCATTTTTACTTGATGCTAAGATTCAAAAAAAAATGCTTTTCAAGGCTCTGCTCTTCCCTCAACTTTTCTGTATCAGTTTAAACAACTTTCTCTTAAATACATTCTGATGTTACACCAGTGCTAGCAGTTACATACCTATAAAAAAGTGACACGATTACATAGTCAAAATCTTTTTCACCAAGGTACTGATGTATGAATCTATTGTAGAAAAACCTACAGAAAATGCTATCCAAAGCTAACGCACTGCAACCTGCCTGTTTTGGGGAGATACAAAACCAGACTGCTAGAAAGGGTCTCCCTTTTTCCAGAAACTGGGTCCCTGTGAGGATGCAGATGCGACTTAGCAGCCTCTCTATACCATTCAAGAGACTCAGACGATCAAAGGATTGTGTGAACAAAGCAGGAAAAGACAGGACATGCAGTTAATTCTAATGAATTTGTGTCACAAAAACGAAGAAACATCCTGAAAAAGGGCAGGGATCCCTGAGCTCCAGTGAGCTGTACTGTATATTCGACTGTAAAATCCTGGCTATACTCAGCATTTCTGGTCATTAACACAAGATAACACAGAGCACAGTGAGTACTGTACATTAACTTCTGCAACAGAGGGAAAAAACATCCTGTATGGGAGCAAACAACCACTTCATCCCAGTGACCTTGGGTAGGGACAGGCCAGCGGGGAGGCCTCCCTGGA
>NW_008615222.1:0-262 GCF_000691845.1 Merops nubicus | reverse complement strand
GGGGGCCCTCTGGAGTCGGCCGGTTGGCCAGGGGACACCGGCCACTCGGGTGGGTCCCCCGGCTGCAGCAACTGCCACCTTCCAGGGAATTTCTGAATTTCCCAGCTTTTATGAGCCTGAACCAGCCTTCCAGTGTCACCACTGTGAGATGTGGAGCCATCGGCCCCTTTGCAGACAGGGCAGCACCGTCCCAAGCAAGCTCAGAAACCGACCCAAACGTGTGGGCAAGCCAAGTGTCCAACAAATTATTAATTAAGCACTT
>NW_008615221.1:0-1472 GCF_000691845.1 Merops nubicus | reverse complement strand
CACATGGTCAGCACAGACCACAGAATTATAATTCACAGGCTCAAAGGTATACATCAAGGAAAAGTGGTAAATGTATTTACAGATTCAAAATATGCATATGGGGTGGCTCATGCATTTGGAAAATAGGGGGAGGAAAGAGGATTATTAACCTGCAGGGGAAAAACATTAGCTCCAAAAGGTTTAATCACTTGCCTATTGGAGGTGATGAATTTACCAAAGAAGGTGGCTATAATACATGTCAGAGGACATCAAACAGGGTACTCAGAAGGTGCCTGGCTGTGGACATCATCCATATGCCAACCCTCACTCAGGGCTGGGGGTTTAAATCCTGACACTTCAAGATCTCAATAAATTAGCTGTTTGTTTGTCTGTTCTTAATAGACATTCTGACCATGTGTGCAACAGCATTCATTTATGTATCTGTATGGAAAATGAAAAAAAAAAAAAAAAAGAGGCATTTACAAGGGACAGTAAACAGTGGGTACTGAAGGCATTGGCCTTACAGGTACTGAAACCCCTCCATGGAGGGAGTCATTTGGGCTTTTGAGGATTGGTGGGAACTTTCCTCAAGACATATGCTGCCTTAGGTCTTTTTGTTTTAGCAAAAGGGGCTACTGAAGGTTGTTTGATTCGTGCCAAAGTCAATAATTGGGTTACATGAAAAGTTGCCAGAGGAGGACGACCCTGGGTTGTACGCCCTTTCCAATGATGTCAAGTGTATTTTACTGAAATGCCCCTAACAGGATGACTTAAATATCTTTTGGTTATAGCATGTCAGCTAAGTGGGTGGCCAGAAGCATTTCTGGTTGCCTCAGCAACCACTGGATCAGTCATGAAGATATTTCTGGAACAAATAATTCCAAGATATGGAATAGTGGAAGCAATAGACTCAGATAGAGGAACTCATTTCACAGGAAAAATTCTTCATGGGGTGATGATGGCTTTAGGAATAGCATAGGATTTGCATACTCCATGGCATCCTCAGAGTTCAGGCCGAGTAGAGAAAATGAATGGAGAAATCAAGAAACATCTCTTGAAATTAGTTTTAGAAACCAAAATGCCATGGACGTGACTCTTACCATTGGCCTTAGCTAGAATACGGGCCAAACCTAGGGGGGACGTTCAGTTATCCCCTTTTGGATTGCTGTTTGGAATGCCTTCCCCTGTTCATTCTCAGCCAGGTGGGGAGGTGGAGATTAGTGATGTATATTTAACGATAGGTGGCCAGAATGCTGTCTTTTGTAAGATCTCTTTGACAGGAAATTCAGCTGGCACAGACTCTGCCTTTGGATTTTGCCGTCCATAATATTTGACCAGGAGACTGGATTCTAATCAAGGAATGGAAAGAAGCACCTTTGGTGGCAAAATGGCATGGACCTTATCAAGTGTTGCTGACAATGGAAACAGCAGTTAAGACAGCCGAACACGGATGGACTCATCATACCTGAGTCAAAATTTCTGAAGCCCCAGAA
>NW_008615220.1:0-1638 GCF_000691845.1 Merops nubicus | reverse complement strand
GGCTCCGGGAGGCCCGCGCGGCCGCAGCGCTGACAGTGCTGGGCCTCAGGCGGCGCGGCCGTTCCTGCTGGGGAGACCTGTTCTTCCAGTAGCACTGCGTACGAATTTGCCTCCTCTCCGTTGTCGCGTGTTTGCTGCAGTGCTCAGTGTAAAGGAGAGAAGCTCCTCACGCAATTATACCTTCTTTTCTTTCTTTTTGAACATAGCTGTATGGAATTGACAGGGGGAATTAAAAAGCAAAGGCTCTCCCAGTGTCTATGTCCTGGACTTTTCATGATTTATTACTTTTTTTTCATGCTTGTGGTCATTTGCTACTTGAAAAAAGAGAATAACTTTTAAAAAATATTTCTTAATAAAAACATGCAGAGAAAGTTCCAGTCATATACGAAAAAAGCTGAAATATTTTAACATAAGACAGAAATTGCATCCTTCTTGTTAAGAGTGCAACTTTGTAAGCACAGTCTTGAGTATCCTGCTCTTTTGGCCCAGTTTCCAGGCAAGGTCTGTGTCTTGTGACACTTGGCTTGGGAGAAGAGCAATCCCAGGCACCCAAGTGGCAGTGCGTTGGCATTAGATTTCTATCGTAGGCGCCTGAGAACATCCCAGCCCACCTTGTTTCACATACATGATGACTTTTTTGCCATTTTATTAAGGGATATGATTCCCCAGAGGGAATGGTTGGTCAGTTACCTGAATAGCTATTCATTAACCAGCTGAGCTATCCAAGATCAGAAGGAATCAGCTTTGGGAGCTAGGATTGTGAGCAGGAGGTTCAAAGCAATCCAGTGGCTGTCACTGCAGAAGGGGAGGCCAGACAATAGCCAGGGAGGCCTCACGCAGCTGCTTTAAGAAGGAACAAAGTATGAGGTGAAGACAAAAATCGTGTGTGGAAGGGTTATGCTGAGAACTTGTTAGCTCCTCTTGAAGCTATGTTTAACCAAAGGTCTGAGTGGAGAACTTCTAGGTAAATATCCATTTTTCCATACTGCAGCTGTTCCAGAAAAGTTTCAGAGGAAATGAAGTATGTAACCAAGTGTCTTGACCCTGTGTCTCAGTTGAGTACTACACCTAAGTAGTCTGACCTTGCAGCACATGACAATCAAGTGGAGCAGTGGTTTTACATCTGCTGGGAACTTTGACAGTTTCCAAGTAAAAAATTCAAGGAGTTGTTACTAGCATTGTTTTAATTATAAAGTTGCAAAGTTATGTTGAAACAGATTCACAGGTTATTCTCTGACTATTCTAGAAGGTATTAGACACATTTCAGGCCTGAAGACTTGTCAATAACAATATTTGCTTTGGCATCTCATTGTGAGAGTTTCTGGATTGTTTTTCCTTTGGAACTTTCTTGGCTTTAATAGCATCTCTGTTTCTGTAGTCTCAAAATTGTGGCTTCTTTCATAAAAGTGCTTTTTTTTTTTTTCCATAACACCTAGACAAGTTTGTACAAGTTGTCCTGGCTCCAAATCTTATTATACATTACTAATATTACTGAGAATGTCTCTGCTTTTTTCTGGGCAGGGAAGATATTTTGTAACTCTACTTTGTACGAATAGCTGTCTGCATCCGTGCAATGCCTTGGCCACAAAATCACATCTCTAATTGGAATAATCCATTTTCATAGAATCATAGAATCCT
>NW_008615219.1:649-859 GCF_000691845.1 Merops nubicus | reverse complement strand
CATTAGGTATGAGGGTAGTCAGCAGTCGCACAGCAACGCCCTCACAGGGCTGTGAGTCTATGCCCAGCTGTCCATGCTGTGGGCAGAGGCTGGCACAAGAGCTTTGAATTATTGCCTAATTTTGTGTCAACTATTTTAGGTACTGTTAAATGGGGGTGATGCCATTCAGTTCAGGGGAGGTAACCAAATAAAGCCCCGCAACAAGTCTCT
>NW_008615219.1:0-278 GCF_000691845.1 Merops nubicus | reverse complement strand
CCCCTGCCTCTTTGTGGAGACACAAAGCCTGGGGCTGATCCAGGCTCCTGCTGGGGGATGTCTTGCACCTCAGCACTCCCCTTGCAATGGAGGTTCTTTCTGCTTGTGCTCATCCTGGAGCTCCCCAGTTGCACTTTGGGGCATTACTTCTTTCTCCTGCTGTTCTGCACTCCCAGGGAAACCTCCACCGTGTCTAAAACTGCTCATCAAGCTCTCTCAGGCTGGTCCTTGACTGTCCTCAGTATCCAAACCACTGAGCCCAGGGCCCTATGCTCATG
>NW_008615218.1:0-1177 GCF_000691845.1 Merops nubicus | reverse complement strand
CGGCAGCGGTGCCTGGGGACCGGGGCCACCGCTCCCTGCCCCGGTTGCCGTGGTGGGCAGCGAGCCACCCAGCTTTCCGAGGGTGTGCCCCCCAGGGAAGGGTGTTAGGGATTTAGCCAGCGGGTGGATGTGTAGCTGACGCACAGGTACGAGGAGGAGTGTGATTAAACGTGGGCTCTTCCAGTGCCCCGTGGAGAGCCTCTGGTACCTGCTCTCCCTGTGCCGGCGTGCGGGGCGAAACGTCTCCCGGTGGAGTTTGGATTGATCCAGCTGTAACGACAGCGTGCCCGGGCAAAAGGAGTGCTGTGCCCAGAATCTGCCAGGCACAGACGTGGGACTAAACCCACTGATGGGAATGCAGATATCATGCTCTCCAGAGTACGTGTGCCCCGGGAAGCCACGGCAGGCAGAGAGCACCTTGGGCTGTGGAGCCGGTTCACCCTGTTGCCCTGCCATGCAGAGATCCCTCCCCAGGGGACAGTGGGGACGGCAAAACCAGGCGGCTCTGTTTGGGAACCGTTGCCATGGTAACCTGCAACCCCCTCGTACTTCATCGGTTCTGCCCCTCTGCAGCTGCGGGGTCTGGGGCAAGACCCTGCGCCACACTCACACGGGCTAAAGAGACCTGGAGGAGACCTGCCAGGGCAGAGCTGAACAACCAGCCCTGTTCAGCAGCACGAGCCAACGCTATCGCCCCGTCTGAAAAACACAGCAAAAGGTATCTCTGTTAGAGCACATGAAACGAGGCTGTGCAAGAAAAAGCCTCCCTAGTAATTACTTGGGGTATTGCTAAGGCTTTAAACTCTTTTAGCATTATTAAAACCAGTACATAAAGACTTTGCTTACGTTTTGGGGTGAGCTGCGGTACAGAAATAATAACCCAGATGACCTTCCAAGCTGCTGCTTGTCAGGAATTATTTTCTCTTGCCTTGGGGAAATTTCTAAATATATATATACACACACACACACATACAGACACACACACAAGCAAACCTCTCGGCTGTAACGTGGCGACTGTTACACCACTGCCCCTTCCCAAGCGTGCAGCAGAGTCGCTCCGGGCACAGCTGCTGAGAAATCCCCAGGAAGCACGGGCTCTGAAGTTAAAGAGCTGGTGTGACTGTTGAGCTGTGGCACCTTGGCCTGAGTGGCTGTGTTTCGTCGGGGGTGAGTCCCG
>NW_008615217.1:15868-18125 GCF_000691845.1 Merops nubicus | reverse complement strand
TGAATACTAACCAGCTGTCTTGGGCCCTAACATTTACTAACGCACATCATCAAACAAATAAGTTCTTTTATGTTGGCTGTCTTTGTTTTCAGTAATTATGATAATTGTGTGGTTTCTTCTGATCTGCAGTTGGGCTGAAATAAAATACAGACTAAAGTACAGCTGAAAATGGTGTTGAAGTAGGAATTTCCCCAAATTCCCATAAAAAGAAAAAAATGTTTCAAAGTTTGTTTGACATCATATTTGGGAAGATAGGTTTTATTTAATATTCTGCAACAGAAGAAATTTCAAACATTTAAAAAATGTGGGGCACCACAGCTTAATCTTGAGTGTAACTCGTGTGAACCTTTTCTTGAGAAGAAGACTGGCTCAGTCTGCTACCCATCTCATACCTGAGGATTTTAAGATTAAGAATTTGGGGATAGTGTAAAGATTTTTGTGCGTGAGTCGTGGCACGTGCCGAACATGCTATCTTGGAAGTGTTCCTGGGCTTTCTTATATCCAAATCATGTCAAGGGAAGTTTTGACTTAAAGTTTAGGACAGAGCCTCCTTTCTGGCCTACCAGCAGAAGAAAAAAGACAGTGGTCAACAAAATTTAATTCCTTTGCTCTAAAAATTAATGATTAAAACCAGGGTTTCAAATACATTGTAGGTAGCTTAGGTAAATTTACATAGTGCATTCCTATCTCTCTAGTCAAACTGTTGCGTGTTTGTAACCTCTGTCACTTTCCTGCTTCAGCTTCCAGAGCTAAACTCAGCATGATCAACACCATGTCCAAAATTCGAGGCCAGGAAAAGGGACCAGGTTACCCTCAGGCTGAAGCCTTGCTGGCAGATGCAATGCTGAAATTTGGCCGAGAACTTGGAGAAGAATGCAACTTCGGTAACTCGATTACTTCTTTTTCTGTTACAATGCAATAAAAATGGTAGTAAAATTTAATATAACTTTGATTATTGAAGTGTTGTGCTCTTACATGGAAGAGCTTCCACAAGAAACATCAGAGTTCTGCTTCATCAGACTTCTTGAATGCCTGTCTAGGCCTGTTGAGTATCTTCTGCAGATTTGGATTACAGATTTTTTTTCCTGTGGCTGAAAGATAAGTTGTTTCCATTTGGACACATATCCGTATAAGCTTTAGGCTCTCTGTCATAGATTTTCTTACTGGGAATGTGTTAGGATGAAAGATGTACATGTTCAGAAATTGTGTTATTGTCTATATGTGTGTACAGTAAAACCTGTTTGTCCTCATAATCCTTATAATAAATGTGATTGTCTCCATTACAGGCAATGAATGAAGGTTAATAGGTTATTAATACACTTTGACCTTTTTTTTCTGACCAAGTTCCAGGTTTTAAGGCACTAGTGAATACTCCTGTCTTATTTGTCAACTGCTCCTCCCTCCCCAAAAGAGTTTAGAGCTCCCTGAGTCAGAAATGTTAAACTAAGACTTAACATTGTGTTCTTCAACAGTAAAAGTCTTAACTAAAAGAGATGACATTCACAACAGGATCCTTTGTCTCTTTGTGTGGGCTTCTCTGTGGCTACTTTTATATGGTAACATATATACAGGACCCTCAAATGAGACTGTGAAAATTCTATGTCCTATCTGAATCTTCATAAAATGATGTTCCTGGCATAAAGACATCTGCATTGCAAAAGTTACTTTCTTGTTTGTTTCATGTAATTGACTAGTTAGCTTGGCAGATGTAGGTTGATTTGTGCTAAAGACTACTTAATTGTTTGGGGTTTTTTTATTGGTTACCTCTTATTTGCTAAATTTCAAACACATTTTTAAAGTGAAAATTAAGAACTAATAGAATTTATCTGTGCAAATTTTTGTATATTCTCTGATTATTTCAGTAGCATGCAGCAGAATAGATATGGCAATTATTTTCACATTCTTAACTAATAGCAACTATTATGGCTGTTTGCACTCAGTGTTTGGCAGTCCAGTTTTGCAGTGAAATGGTGTCATGCCCTGCTTGGGAGAAAAAGTTCCTTCTGATTGCTTATATTTTTACATTTTCAGACCTTTTGTTTTCTTTTAAAGCGATTTTTTTCCCCACCAACCTACACCTCAAACCAGGAGGGTATTTTTGAGCTTCTTGCTTTTGTTTTCATGCAGAGGAGGTAAACCAGAGTGGCAATTTTTGTGACTCTCGAGTTAATTTTGGAGGAGATCTCAGAAGGCAGTTCTTAGGGATGTTTATGAACTTGTGTAGGCATATGAAGTCTATAATACAAAAAAAAAAAAA
>NW_008615217.1:4042-15837 GCF_000691845.1 Merops nubicus | reverse complement strand
CAAACACAAGCAACCCAATAAACAAACAACAAACAAACACACACACAAAAAAAACCCCACAACTTTGATGGAAAAAAAAATTCTGTGAAATTGTTAAGAATTTTTGCTTTTCATGCTGTCACCAGTCTCAGCTATACAAACAGGGAGATCTACACTTGTATTAGAGCTATTTTTGTATGCAGTCCAGTGTCTGGTGGTGGCAAGACTGGAGCAAATACAGATAATTCTTTTCTAGCACGTTTGTTTCACCAGAATGAGGAATGAATGGACAACAATGGGTGCGGAGCAGACTGTCTTGATGCAGCGTGGTTGTAAGTTCAGCTGTGTTACAAGGCATAAAATCTGGGAGCTGCAGAAGTGTAAAACCCATGTTGCCCTTTCCCACAGTGCATCATACTCTGTTTCTTTCCTAAACTTGAGACTTAAAATGAAATATTAACTGAAATTTCCATGACTCAGTCTCACTATACAGTGGTTTGGAACTAAGTTGTTTTCAGATAAACTGGACATCTTTTCTTTCAGGACCAGCACTTGCAGATGTGGGAGAAGCTATGAAGGAGCTTTCTGAGGTCAAGGACTCTTTAGATATGGAAGTGAAACAAAACTTCATTGACCCACTTCAAAATCTTCATGACAAAGATCTGAGAGAAATACAGGTATTGTCCACAATGTGGCCTTTTAATAATGCCAAGTGTGCAGACTCTGTATGCATCCAAACTTTTTATTATTTTTTTAGTTTAAAATGGGCTTCCAGATTTGCAGATGAGCTGATTTTAGGTTGGTTTGTTTTGTTGGTTCTTTTGTTTGGTTGATTGGTTTTTTTGCTTGAGTTTTACATTTCAGTTCTGTCTTTCTTGTTGATGGTTTAGAAAGGCAAGTATCAAAATTCTAACATTTTTTGATAGTAGCATTGTCAAGCTTATTCAGGCATGAACACAATACTCTAATACTACTGTTTCAGAGCTCATTTCTCTAAACAGATGATCAGATGTTTACCTTCCTATTTTTTAGTGTATGACATGTGAAGGCATTTTGATAGTTGCCTCTGGACCATCTGTATGAAGACTGTGTCCAAAATATTCCTAGGAACTTTGAACATAAATGTGGTTCACTTGCATGGATTATGTGATTAGTAATCCAAGAACCAGCCGTCATTTACAGAGAAAAATCTGTTTGCACATGTACTTCTGCGTGTACAACCTGATTTTATAATTGTGGAAGTAAAAGTGCCTCCCTGTTCAGCCCATGCCTATCTGTGTAAGTAACTGTTTTTCTGAGCTCAGTAAAACTTCCATATTTTTAAATGTGGAAGAAAGATGTCTTAGGCAGTTTAAGGTAATTTACAAAGTCAACAAAGTTATAAATATCATAATAGATGACAAATTGATTCTTCTGAGAGAAAGTAAGCACCTAATGTAATCATGCTTATGCTAGTAGCATTAACTTTTGGGCAGCTTGATGTGGCAGCTGCTAAACAGATTGACATGAATGTTACATCAGTTAACAAACTAGTAAATCTTTAAGAAAAGATAATATGATTCTTCTATGGTCTGATGGAAATAAAAATATTTGCTATGTTGGTTTGTTTATAAAAGTGTTATAGAGGTAAAAATGTACTAGCTTGTGTTTTAAATAGTTTTCTCTTAAACATCTATGGAGAAACCATAGTGCTCAGGCAATTCTGCATCAGAGTTAAAAAGAAAGAAATTTGCATATTGCTTATGCAGGTGGTAACTGCAGTTATCCAGTCTGTGTGGACTTTTTTAATGTTAAAGGTCTGTCATTTGAACAGCCCCTCACCATTGGTTTTTTAAATAATAAGTAAAACCACCTACTTCATTGGTCTGTATTTCTTTCCTCTGAGAAGGGTTGATGTCCAGCAAAAAGCACATGCTTGGAAATGTACATGGACTGCCTGATTTCAGTGCAGTATAAGGAGAGTTGGAGAACATCCTTTATTCTGTGCTTGCATTTGCATTTTTGTTTTTTAGCATCACCTAAAGAAAATGGAGGGTCGTCGCCTGGATTTTGATTACAAAAAGAAAAGACAGGGCAAGCTCCCTGATGAAGAACTTCGCCAAGCTCTGGAGAAGTTTGATGAATCAAAAGAAATTGCTGAGTCAAGCATGTTCAACCTTCTGGAGATGGATGTGAGATATCCCTTGTTAATCTTAGAAAGATATTGGTTGAGCAGTGAAGGGAGTCTAAAGCAGTCTAAAACTCGAAAGCCTTATTAAATCCATGATGTCACAGATTCCTGTCACTGTACAACTGGGAAGCACTTTCCTCCTTGTTGGACTCAGTGAGAGTCTCAGAAGCTATAGTAATGTACAGCAAACACATATAAGACTAATTTTATAGGTATTTTATAGTTAAATGAGCAGAAGAATATAAATTCTCTGTGGCATTGTTGTGCTTCCTAAGTGCATAGTGTAACTTACAAAATGAAAATAGCTTCCTTCTTAGAGTTATATAAATGTAAGTCATGACTTTTACTTTGCTGTGGTTTTGGGATTGAGCCAAAGCTTTTGCTCGTGTGTGGGCTACTAAGAGAACTGGTGAAGATCAGAAATTATGCACTCACAAACTGATCATCTCTGCTGTGATTAGATGAAGTAGTGAATAAGAAAACCAAGATAATGCGACTGCACAAATCTATACCATATTTTTTCCTTACAGACTGGTTGTTAATCTATTTATAATTAACGTTGAAACTGTAA
This sequence comes from Merops nubicus, assembly GCF_000691845.1. NCBI lineage: Eukaryota > Metazoa > Chordata > Aves > Coraciiformes > Meropidae > Merops > Merops nubicus. Next base: position 13,117 of record NW_008615217.1, on the reverse strand, counting down.
AATCAAGTGTGAAGAAAATTCTGTCTCTTTCAGATGAAAAATTATTGCAGCTGAAGACTGTCTTACAAAATATGTGATCAAAGGAAACTCACTTTAAATAATTCTATCGAAGTAAATGATTGGCTTTATTTAAAGTTTAAATACACATCTAATTTAATACTTCATTTTGTTACCAGATTGCTGCAGAGGGGCATACAAACCTGAAAATATTTGCATGTTAGAAGTTAAATGTAGCTGTGCTGAAATGAAAGAAGTGTAACAAGCTTGTAGCTTTAATCCTTGCAGTAACATCCAACCCCATGTGGCCAGAGAGTGCTGTTCTATATCACACCATTGTGGCCTTGTGTATTACGGAAACTGCTAGAAATTGCTTTGTCCACACAAAAGTTTTGGATGCTTTTTTCCCTCATAAAGCAGAATTCTATTGGCCTTTGCTACAAATACTCTGCATCCAAGAATACATGTTACCTTCCTGTTTTGGTCTGCTTCACTGGCCAGAACACAAAAGAAACTTGACCATAGTCCTTTTAATTTTGTGCCCCTCAAGGGCAAGAAGGGAGAAGGTGTACTATGCTCTCATTACAGTCTCATTTTTACTTTCATAGTATTTGCTGAATGAGGTAGGTCTTTACTCTCTGTTGCTGAGCTATTAGTTCTTACCTGAGATCCAATGTTTTAATGTCAATCCTCAGATTGAACAAGTGAGCCAGCTTTCTGCTCTTGTACAAGCCCAGCTGGAGTACCACAAGCAGGCCACACAGATCCTTCAGCGAGTTACTTCCAAGCTGGAAGATAGGTAATGGACTTTTTGCAAGTTTGTATTGGTTTTTTTTTGTTTGTTTGTTTGTGGTTTTTTTGGGGTTTTTTTTGTTTTTTTTTTTGTTTTTACAGAGGCAGAAAACCTGTGAGTAGAATGCAATGCTGTTATCTTTTGCAATTTAGTAATTGTATGTTTATGAAAAAAGCCATTTCTTTAGGCAATTGCAAGCTAAGGGTTTTATGTTTTGGAGATGCACATACTTCTGAGTATGACTGAGTTCAGGAAGACATGTTAGCTCAGTACATCTGTTAAATGTCATTTAGCTGGAAGCACATGTTTAAAACTACTGAAGTTAGCGGGACATACAGCTCTGGAATCCTCACCTTTCCTTCATGTATTCACAAAGTCGTCTTTATGAGAAGAGATGTTAATGATTGCTATAGAAAAAGATTATCTTGTTACATTCTCGTCTACCTGACCCAGTTAGTGAGGCCCTTATCATTTGCCACCTTATCAAATACTTTTTCCTCAGCCTTATTATCAGATGAGACTTGATACAAGGCTTAATTGAGTTTGCCTATTCCATTCTCTTTTCTGTAATTGTGACTGCTATCTGAGAATTGATGCAATATCTTTTTAACAGAATTTTAGAACTTTTAGTTTTGAATTGTTGTTGCTATCAACACAAAACATACTGTACCCTCCTGAAATCAGGAAAATAACATTTATAAAAGTTAATCAGCATGCCACACACATGTCCATCTTCAAGAAAACAACATACGGGAAAGATTTCTTTAGTCCACATGGTTCTGGAAGACTCTTCCTAAAAGCTGGGCATACTTTTCAAGACAAGATAAAATTCTCATACTATCTGAAGACAGCTTTTTAATCATGCGTGATTCTTTGTTGTTTTCTGATGTCATTAGTGTAGATCTAGTTTCTGGTACTACTGGATCTGTCAGTGTTTATTTTCTCAGTACACAGTTCTTAAGTCTCATCCAGTTCTAAACTAAAATTTCTCTGTGATTAGGAGCAGCAGTTGTTTTGGTAGGTAGGTTGCCCAGCAGGCTGGCTGTTTCTGGATACAGTTTGCACTACTGTCTGAACAGATAACAAAATGATTTTCAGCACTTCCAAATGAACACCGCAATTATCTTACTTTACAGAAGCATTAAAAAGTCCTCAGGAGCAGATAGGTTGTTCTGTAGTCCCTAAATTATGCCATAAAGTGAGCATAACTGTCTCTGCAACAGATTTCTCTGCTTGTATAAGTTCAGAAAATCCTTTGCCTTTTCTAAAATTTTGCTAAATTGACAGTATCTCTGCTTTAAGTTTCAGCTCTGAATTATTTTAGCTTTTCATGAATCTTGCATCAGACTCTTACAGATCAGCTGAAGTAAATCTTTTGCATAAACTTACTGGGAATCCCTAGTTGTAAAGAGTGTGCTGGCTCAATGACCCTTTGTCCGCACTGGACAGAAATGAAAGCACTGTGATATGCTTATGCCAGGGAATAAGAAGGGATGTAGAGCTGCTATTATGTCAACTATTGTGTTTGTTTCATAGAATTTTGTTATTTCTTTCTTCAAAACTCTACTGTTTTGAAAAAGTAACTTCTGTTACTGAGTGAAATACAGCAAAGCCTTTTTATTTGTTTCTTTTGACAACTTCATTAATGTGCAATTGTAATATATTTTTGTTTATGAAGAAGTAAAGCAGTCTCTGGGGACTACCTAATATTGATAATATTTTGGATGGATAGGAAACCCTTGTTATCAGGACCAAAATTGTTTAAGCAATTAGAAGCAAATCTTTTTAATAGGAAAATGAAAATGTACTACCAACAGCAAGTCCTGGGCAGATCTAGAGAAGGGTAGAGAAACAACTTTTCCTTTAAATACAGAGGTCTTGACTCAAGTATTCTTCCATATGCAGTATTACAAGTATATGTGGCAGCTGTTCTGCATAAGAACCTCTGATTCTGTCATCATCCCTTCTCTGGATTTTACAGTGGAATCTGAAAATGGACCCTTTCCTAGAAATTCTAGATTTCTCAGTTGGAAGAATAAGTTGAAATTATGTGTAGTATTTTTATCTGAGAGTCAGGAAAACTGGAGTGTTTTTGCCTTTGTGAACTGTATGCCTTTGTGAAACAAGTATTCCAGATTACAAATAAATTAAGTCTGCAGCTGAAGTCAGTACATTCCCACACAGTCTGCTCACAAAATGACAAGAGTTGGCATCAACCAACCAAATATTTAAGGTTTGCCAGAGATAGAAGCAAAAATCATGCTAAAAATGAGGGCAGAGACGTTTGTACATCCCTTTTGTAAGCACTGCTAAGCACGTAACAAAATTTTATCCATTGGAAGCTCTTTGTTATTGTTAGATAAAAGGAAGCCAGACAAAACGCTAGGTTTCTAGGGGGAAAGAATAATTATCAGCCTCATGACATTGTCACATCAGGTGATTTTTGGCAATTTAAACTAGTGTTGTAAACAAAAAATTACTCCAAATGACAAAACTTCTTTAGCCAGTATGATTGGTAGTTGGCAACTGCAGCCATGGAAATAAAGATGTTTGGGGGTATCTCATCAGTTAACAAGAAACTAACTTTTGACATTTAACTTTATATTTTGGCAGAATAAAGCAGGCATCGTCTCAGCCAAGGAGAGAATACCAGCCCAAACCCCGTATGAGTCTGGATTTCTCATCTGGTGACAATACTCAGCACAATGGAGGAATATCCCATGCCACCACACCCAAACCATCAGGTAATAGCAGTAGCAATGTGAGAATAAAAGCTAATGGTATCTGAAGTTTTGTTACAATGCAGGAGTTCCATTCTATCTTCTAGAGCTGTTGATTCTTCTTAAAGAGTACACATCTCCAGGCAGGAGAGCAGGAGTGGATCATCCACTGCTTTAAATTTGTCTTTGGGTCAAAAATTTCCTTAGTCGGAGAAGCTCAAAGAGATGCTGCTGTACTAAATTCACTTTGAAATATGGCTCTTTACAAAATAGGGATTTAGAAAATGGAAACAACAACTGGAAGTTTTCCATGAAGATGCAGAACCCTGAACCTCACTCCAAACACCCATAACCTTATCCTGATTTTTAAAACTAGAGACTACAACACAAAGAGCCTGAAAATAAAAATCACTAAAAAGAAAAACAAAACCATCTGAGTTATTTTCTCAGCACAAGCATGCTGAAGCATTTATATGGCTGTGCATAATAATTATCTTAAAGAAGCATTTATTTCAAATCATCACATACTAAGAAAGCCTTATTACTGGTTTTTCACAGTTATGGTCAGTTATCCCGTGTTATATTGAGGGCTGTCCTCTGTCCAGACCCTGACCTCAGTTATTCCAGTTCCTCTCAGTGACGGTTGCTAGCATGCTCCTCCTTTCAAGACTGGATTCCTTTTACTACATCTTTAATTGGGATTTTCTTCTTCCCATCACATCCTGATGTGAATGTTTGATGTTCTTCCATATACAGGCAACAGTATCTCCATTTGGTACCTGAAATTGGAAATTGTCTTGCAAGCTCCTAGTAATCCCCTCACTATGCTAGCAAGGACAGGGATGCAGTGGAGGTTCTTTGTGCATTAGCATGGCTTGAGTCTTGCATGCTAAAGATCTCTTCATGCCACCAGTAAATTTCTTCACATCTATTTTATATTGTCATCAACACTTGTCTGTGCTAACACAGTGCAGACTGATGTTCCTGCCTCTTCAGCATTTGTGTTTTCCTCTTCAGAGAGCAGTATTTAGCATTTTCTTCAATAGGGGCGCTTTCTTTGGAAGTGTTTATAAGTTTCAGAGAAACACCACCGTTTTTGAAAATTCTTTAATATGTATTTGTGTTGGTTCATTCAAAGCTCTGATCTTCTGTGGTCATTAGAGTTTATTTGCAAAGTCTTCTAAATTCAGCTGGTAGCAGTGTGAATGCCAAACGTGTTGTAAGGCTTGTTGATACCAGCAGAATAGTCTTCATGGCAAATAAAGGAGAATACAGTGTGAGCGATACCTAAAGAAAGTAAGTTTCACTACAGAAATTATTAAATTAAATCTGGTATTTGAAAATCTTGCTGTGTTGGCATCTATAGGAATGGAATATTTTTCTCCTAAAATAGCACAAGCAGAGGCCCTCTAGCCATAGTGAGTGCTTAAAATAAAAGAGAAAAAAGTTTGACTCTGAAAGCCAGGATACATGAAAAAGCTGAAATTCATATTCTTAGAAGGGTCATTATGGTGGTGGTTCATGCTGACGACGGGAAGTGCATGAACTTTCACTACAGAAAGTCAGGTAGGGATATAAGATTCCGTACAATTTAATGCTGCTAAACCCTAAATAATTTTGACGAGTAACAATTTTACTTTTGATAGGCTTGAAGCTATAGAATCTTGAGAGGATGTGGGGAGTGAATATGTAGGATGGGAGGAATATTTATATTGATTTCATGTAACATATGAAAATCTAATCTAACATTGCTAGTGGCAATATATCCATTAACCATCTTAAAGGGTTTATGATCAGATGTTCATGAACTAGCATATTAGAAAGCTTTCAATTTCAAACTTATTCTGAATCTATCCTGTTGGCCCTACAATCAAGTGTGTTGTGAGAATGGGGAGACAACATCTTTGGACACCTCATATTAAAAATCAGAGGAATGGGAGCATATACAGTGGTTTACTGTATAGCTATAGCTGTGAAATTTCCAAATAAAGGACGAAGGCACAGCTGTACCTATACTCTTGATTTAAGCTACCCCTTACACTACTTTCCTGAGGTAAATAGACAAAGCATCTCTGTACCAGTAAGGCTGGAAATAGATTAGGGCTTTTGTTTCATTTTTTGAGTTTTGTAAGCAGATAAAATTTGATCCCATAGCAATCACAGCCATGCTTTTAGGCTTGACTATAGCTTTGCTCTTTCAGTATCCTCAGACATTTATTTACTGTCCCACATGAAGGCTGCCAATAGCTGACAGCTGTCTTTTAATTAAGTTTATCAGTCCAAATTCAGATTGTATCAAAGAACTGTCACCAGCATATGGCTGATACCAGAAACAACTAAATCTGTAGTAAGTTAAATGGTAAAAAGGACGTTATAACTGTTGAGATTCTAAAGTTTCTTCATGTTTTTTCTCCACAGGTGTTCATATGGATCAGCCATGCTGCCGAGCTCTGTATGACTTTGAACCAGAAAATGAAGGGGAGCTGGGATTTAAAGAGGGTGATATCATTACCCTCACTAACCAGATTGATGAAAACTGGTATGAGGGGATGCTCCATGGCCAGTCAGGTTTCTTCCCCATCAATTATGTTGATATTCTAGTTCCATTACCCAATTAGGATGGCTGATCCACCACCTCTGACCCAAATAGTTGTGTCAGTACCACTGCTTTCAAAATGCTGCTTCTTACACCTTAAAAGTGCAAACTGCAGTGGTTAGAGTCATCAATTCCCACTGAACATCTTTGGTTTACGTGTTGTAATACTACATGGTGGTGATGTGTGGTATCTTCTGAGCCAGCATAGTGCGCGTTAGTTTATTGGCCGTGCTGGCCTGGTGGTAATCAGAGCCCATACTAGATGAAGCTGGGAAGATGATGGCAAGCTAAGAAGGTAACTCATAGTGGAGTAGCTGCAACTGGTAATGGTATTGGGAAGATAATGCCTATCACCACTATATGACTTTTCAGTCTTAGTTCTCTATAAGAAGAAGGAAAAGTTCTTGCCATTCCATCTTTCCCTTCCTAGTGATACAGTTCACACAGGTCTAACCCTGACTAACCAGAATTCTATCTATCTTGGAACCAAACTAGCTTGCTGTTCTCACAGAGACAGTGCAAATGTGGACCCTCTGGTTTCTCAGAAAGTGAACCACCGTACTGTGTGTCCTGCTGCTCTCTTCTCATTTTTGTGTTCTTAATTATGGTTAAATGGCCTATTTCTATCCAGAGGTAAACTGTAAACCATAAAATGGGGATTCCTGTAGTAAAAACCTTCAACCATAAATCACCTGAACTTGCCCTTCAGGAACTTTGAGCATGCTCACCAAAATGCCAGTAAGAGGGCAAAATGGGGAATAAAACTGGCATTTGTTAAGTGTTTTTTTGTCAAGTCTTAGCACAAAATAATGCTGCTTAAGCACCAGATATCCCTTGCAAACTCACTGACTGAGGAATACAATAACCAACCAAACATGACCCTGACTTGATTTGTTTCTGTCTGCCCTATGTTCTTCAAGCATCATTTGTGCATATTCTGCCCTCAATGAGGACTAAATAAAACGTTATCTTTTCGTTTTGATCAATTAAAGACATGTGGCTGTATATGCAAAAACATTTCCCATACGTTTAGTTGGTTCTCTTGTGTTCCTCCCTCCTGCACTTTGTGTGTACAGTGCTGTGCCTAGCTTCTTGGCATTTTTTTGGTAACAGTTGCAGAAGTTCTGGTAGTTTAATTATCCAGAGTTCTATTTATCTAAATTGTACAGACTCTTTCAGAAGTTTAATGTGCTGCTTTGAATGTGCCACTTCAGTACTGGATGATGTGAAATGAAGACAATTCCCTACTGCTTAATATATAAACTGTATCATGGAAAGTATTGATACTTCAAATAAATGCTGAGAGAATAACTACAATAATGTTGTGGATTATTACTTTGTTGCTTTCAAATCTGTTGTGCTAATTTCAGCTAACAAGAATTTTATCTCAGAAAGCATATTCCTAATTTCCTGCAGATATGAAAAATACTTTGCCATTATCATATTGCTCCAGTCAATTAAAAGTAATACGTATAATGGCCCTCATAAACAGGATGAACTGAACACGGAACATATTAAATTAATGGTGTGATGAGTAGCATGCAATCTTGTGGATACAGGTTGTTTCTCATTAAAGAATGCTGGTGTTCACACATCCCTTAGTAAAGGTTAAGGATGTGATAACTTATACTTGATTCTTTCTTTCATACAACAAAACATTTTATTTCACTTTACATTCTTTGCTATACACATATTGTGGCAGGTTAGCCTTGGCAAAGAGCCAAACACCCACCCTAGATGTTCACTCACTGTTCCTCCTCACTGAATGACAAGAAAGATCATGGGTTGAGATCAGACAAAGAAGAAGACAGAAGACAGAGAAATTGCTTACTGGTTGGATTTGACTTGGATAAAAATAATTTATTACCAATTCAAGTAGATTCGTGTAGTAGGAAACAAAAAAGAGAAACAATAAAATAGCACCTTTCCCGCCCCGTTTCCCAAGCTGAAATCCACTGCTTTACTCCTGACTCCTCCCCCCCAGCAATGCTGCTCAGTTTTCCTATTCCAGGCCACAGTGTGAGCTGCTGTGTCAAACTACCTCCTCTTTGTCCTTCTTTCACCTTGGTGTTCCCTTTGTTATTTCTCATTCTTTTATTTTTCCCCCTCTTCCTCTCTCTGCCCAGTGGGGTTTGCCCATCTGTAGGTATTTTCTCTCTGAGGCCCCATCACCCTGTCTGAGGCACTCAGCCATGTTGTGCAGTGGGTCCACGGGGGCTGGCTGGAACCACCTGTGCCCAGTAGAAGGCAGCTCCAGCCTCACAGAGGCTGCCCTGGCACTCCTCACTGCCAGTGCCTTGTCACATAAACCCACAGGCCTAGCTCAGGGATATGCCTGCACACACTGCCAGAGACTCTGAGAGAGCAGAAGAAGACAAGAGTCTAACAGAGATGGGGCGTCATTCACTGCTCAGCTCAAAGCCGGGCTGGACTGGGCTCTGAGCAACCAGGTCTAGTTCAGAGCTAGATGATGTCCCTGCTCATTGCAGGGAGAGTTGGACTAGATGGCCTTTAGAGGTCCCTTCCAACCCCAACTATTGAAAAAAAAAAATAAAGTGTGTATGTGTATGTGTATGTGTATGCGTATGTGTATATGTATGTATGTATTACTCCCTTTACTTTTTATTACCATTCTGGCCTAAATCCTAGGACTGTCCTCTAAATATCTGTTTCAAACCTGATGGCCATGAAACTTCTAAAAGATGCATTATTGGTGATGTACCATAGTAAGAACCATGTTACAGTTAATTAGCTATGTTATTTATAAAGGCCCAGCAGTCGCAGGTTAATGCTGCTGGATCTAAGAGAAGTTTCTGGCCCTAGCACACTGCCTTTTTATCAGAGTATTATTTTGTAGTGTTTGTGGAAGGCACACAAAAATAGGGCAACTATTAGAGATAATTTTACATTATTAGAGCAAAAGGATAATTTGTGTGCAGTGCTGGCCTGCCCTTCTGAGGGACTTATTT
>NW_008615217.1:905-4011 GCF_000691845.1 Merops nubicus | reverse complement strand
TAGGGAAAGTGTTGCGTTTTTCAACAAATGGGGCCAGAAGGGATGCCCAGAATAGTAAAAAAAAATCTGTTACACACCATCACTTGATGATGTGGGCCCAGTCTTGACCTGTTACACAATTCTTGGCAGTTCTGTATTGCTCTGTTCTCTGTCTTGTACAGGTAATCCTTGAAGAATGCTTTATTCCTCAGGTGGTAAGAACAAAATGCAAAAATCTTGGCCAAGACAGAGATTACCAGGGCTGACAAAAATTTGCATTTAAACTTCAGTGCTACGGTGAAGGGTGTGATCCAGGGATTGGAAGAAAGTAGGAGGCTGTTTGCTTTTACATCTCAGGTAGTTCAAAGCTTTGCCTACAGAGCCTTGTGACTCTATTTCCTTCTAGAAGCACATAAGACTTGTTGTCTTACGGCAGCATCCTTTTTTGTCACTGGCAGATTTACAAGTTCTGTCATCCTCCTTCCTAAGGTGCATGTTTTCAGAAACACTTTAAAAAGTGTGACATGGGTTCCTAATTGCCAAATTTGACTGTAGAACTGCTGCTTTTCATAGGGGGAATTAGGAAGTCCTCCAGTGCTGAGCTATCAGCTGCTAAACATGGTTAAGTGTTTGGGGTTTTATGTTTGGGGTTTTTGGTTTTGTTTTGGGTTTTTTTTGTTTATTTTTTTTTGAACCCTAAGGTTTCATGAAACTTTTACTTTCTTAGACTTTCTCATTTAATGCAAAGTGAAACTTTTTGAAAAATAAAGAAACCCCAGCAGTTCCCTGAACAATTCCCTGTTTACAGGAATAAGTGAACCACAGGAGGGTGGGTTTTTCCCTCTTTAAAATACTCCCTTCCCTCCAGAAAGAAAGAAAGATGGTAGTATAACACCCAGAATTTTTTATTTGAATCTTATTTTAGTGATTCTACAGACAACTCTCCCTTTACAGATAATCATACTGTTTTTCCCACATGACCTACATGGACAAGACTTGAAAAATTCAATGAAAACTTCTTTCCTGGTTTCACATTTTTAATTCTTTCAAATCTTCATCACTGCTGCCATGCTGAACAATAGTTCTCCTTCAGGATGTATCCTAGGCTTGTCATATCTACAGGCTGAGGAAACTGGCTAGACTCATGAAAACAGAGAATAGGGTGTATGTAGGTCAGTGGGCAGATGGGTCTTCTTCCCAGCATAGGAGTAAGGTGAGTTTGAGGTGGGCAAATCAAGTAATGACTTAGGGCACATTCCCAGGTAACACTGTATAAAAACAAGTGCATTCTGTAGAAATTAACTTGGATCTTAATGTTCTGTAAAGCACCAGCAGACTCCAGAATTTCTAGAATGCTCTGTAATTACTATTTAATTCTTTTTAAACTCTTAACACTCTGGTAGTTCACAGACTTGGACTTTTCAGAAGGCTTTGCTGTCTTTCCTTACCATTTGCCTTAATATGTTGCAGAAGATGTGAATAGCTTTGTGATATGTTCATGCTGCAGACTTTGAAGTACAGATCAATTCTAAGCTCTTTACCTTCAATACTGTCTCCTTGGAGATAAAGCACAAAGGAGCAGGTCAAAGAATCAGCAGCTTCTGCCATGCCTCCCTAGAAGCCCCTAGCTCTGGAAAACTCCAGCACCTCTGGGGCTCAAACAGGGAAAATATTTCCTTCTCAGATGCCGCTGGGGAAGACAGTGGACAAGCTAAAGTCCTTGCACCAAGAGCCCTTTCCTACTCTTCAGTCCATTTGGTGAGGTGGTGGCAGCCAGCCTCATGCTTTTTGCACTCATGTGATGCTCAGGGCTTGTGCCTTTCACTCTTCACCTTTTGTGAAACCTGGAGTTAACGGAAGCACTAACAAAGCAGGGAAAGAACTCAGACTCACAATGTCCACTGCAAAAGAGCAGCAGCTACTATGCTCAGCTGTGTTTATAGCCAAGATAGCTGTTTAAAATTAAGAAGCTTCCAGAAGCATGGATCATTATAGATCATTTCACCATGTCCTCAACGTTCCTTCTTCCAGAAACTGTGCCTTGCTTTCAGTTTGGAGAATCATGAAATGAGTATTTGCTTTGGCCTGGAAAACTAGCAAGGTCTCACGGGATTCCCAAAGGCACTGTGGTACATCATACCTGTTTTCAGGTCTGTTTAAGGTCCTAGGATGGGACTCAGCATAGATCTATTTTCCAGTGGTGGTAGAGAATTATTGCCAGAAATTGGGCAGTGAATTGAGTTTTAACTCTCCAGCTGTACAACCAGGATAATAATAATTCCATGTTTCAGAGCTGTCAAGAGTCTGTAATGTGCATAAAGGTCTCAGAGTTTGCACTGTGGACTTAAGGAAATTTTAATCAATTTGCTTCATACATCTATAGGATTCATCCACCCAAATCAAAATTTCTGCCTTTACACAAGTTTTTCTTTTGCTGGTTTAAAAATATTTACTAAGTATTAATTCTTTAACCTTTAGTGGAGAGTATGAAAACTTCAGCAATTAAGCTGAAAATATCATTCAGTGAATACTGGGATGATTTTTGGCAGCTAGAGGAACTGATGTGCTGCAATTTCATAGATAGCTGTCTGAAGGTCACTTCAGCACTACACTAAACTGTGATGTGCGACTCCACACCCTCATGTCAGAGAGCTTATGAAGTTACTAGCACAACTGGCAACACTGGTTCTTTCTCTATTCTTCTTCTCAGTCTGAAAATGTAACAATCCCATTATTTTAGATATTTTTTATTTATGCCTAAAGAAGTTTGTGGAATTCTAAAATTCCCTACAACCCAAGAAAAGGCCTTCCTTCCTGCTGCTCTCTGCTGTATCGCAGTATGAAGAGGAATGAAGAAACAAGTCTGTTCATCTAGCTTGTAGCACTGCATGAGCACTTCTGGAGATTACCAAGAGGAAAAACTGGGGGCACAGACAGATGTTAAAATGTTTCTCCTGAAAGTCAGCAGTCACCTGCAGCCACCTCAGAGCAAGCATTTCCTATTTGCACAAGAAGCTTCTTTCTTGATGTCTGAGGTGAAGAACTCCCTCTTGATATCAGTCTTGCTTCTAAACTTAACACAGGCCGGCAGCCCACATTTGTCATATCTCCTGCAGGGAACTAGAGC